>NW_004949182.1:675633-692725 GCF_000317375.1 Microtus ochrogaster
ACTCCACCTAGACCAGAAGAGGACACCATGTGTCCACTCCACTGCACTCCACCTCACTCTTTGGAACAGAATCTGTACAGAACCTGGAGCTAGGCTGGCAGTCAGCAAGTTCCATGATTCCCCAATCGCTGTGCCCACATTGTGCTGAGTTTACAGGAACCGTGCAATGACTGGCCTTTTATGTAGATCTGGGGATCCGAACTCGAGTCCTCATGCCAGCACAGTAAGCACATATACCCACTGGGCCATTTCTCCAGTGCCCTGAACTTTGAAAGCACCACAAGAACTAAATTCACCTTTGGATTACTGAACATTTTCAGAGGCCAAGCACCTTTAGAGAAAGAAGTACCAACAGTGGAAGTCAATGGATAAAATGTCACAGGTCATACTTTCAGTAGACTTCACAGACATAAATAAATTCATCTTGATTGGTTCTGTTAATTGATTATAGTGTTTATGTAACTAGCAGCCATGTTGCCTTCTCTTCAATTCATGTGAACACTACTGGATCAGATAAAGTACCAAACCCAACTTCCCCATTCTTTCTCAATGATATACATCATGATGGACATGATGGTTCTCTTTGACATAATCTGAGATATGATTGCAGCAAAAGCTGACTCAGCATGGAAATTGAAACCCACAGTTCTCCAGGTGTTGGTACTTGGAGAATTCACTTGAACAATGATTCTGCATGTTCAATAACCTTGCCAAGCTGTAAGACAACTGCCAGGACACAGACTAGAGAAAGGGTGTGAAGGTTTCCTGAGGAGAGAGCTTTAGGAGAAGGCACAAGGAGGCTGGAGGATGAAAGTGTTCAATGTCTAGAAAAACAGGCTCAAAAGGCCCTTTCAGATGGGACATTATGAGCAAAACGCAGTGCTCAGGACTACGCATCCACCTGACACTTTACCAAAATATGCGTATTCTCTCACATTGAGTCACAGTGGTGTTCAATGTGGTCAATGTTGGTGTTTCAGGAACATACATTCCACAAGTGTGATTCTCGACATCACCAGCTTTAAATGCTCGACAGTAGAATTAACACAGTTACCAGTGTTCAGACTTGGAAAGTAAATTCTCTTAGAGGTCAGAAGCAAGTGCCAGAAAGATGATAACTGCCTTGCAACATGGCCACCAGGCAATTCGCAGAACCCCAGACACACAACCACAGGCACATTATTTGTAGTCTCTGAAAATGAATTCAGAGACATATTCCTTGACTATGATGTCTAGCTTGGTTCCCCACGAAAACCTTTGACTATGAACAAAAATAGGAGGAATCTTTAAAAAAAAAAAACAAAAAAACCCCTCCAAAATTGGAAAAAAGAGAGTATTGGCCTAACTTAGTGAAATATCACTGAAGCTGACATTAACTTATACCGTATACACAACATTTACGACATGAAGTTCTGTGAGAACTCCCACTGCTGACCAAGAGCGGAACTGAGCATGGGAGTGAGAGTTTGCATCCACCCCGGCTGCCTCTAAGACATGCACACATTCAGGACAGTTTGGGGTCAACTTACCTCTCGATCCAGACCAGCTGCCACAGTGATGATATCCCCAGTCTCATTGTTGATTGTAAACATATTGGGTGACGGGGTGCTGGGAGCCTGTGACAGGATCCTGTACCTCAGCATCCCATTCAGGGCATTGGGGTCGTCTGCATCAATAGCAGTGACTGTCATCACGTAAGTCCCTAGAGGTGAACAGAGCAGGTCATCCTTCACTCCAGGGAGCCTAAAATCAGGCATCCTTAGTATCTTGCCTGTCTTGTTCCCACTTTTTCACATGCAACAAAAAAGTTTAAATCCTTCAAAGAAAAATATTTTTTAAAATGATCAAACATGGCAGTGCAGAAGTCAGTTGGTAGAATGTCTGTCATGGAAGCATAAGGGCAAGGGTTCCAGGAGGTGTGTGCTTGTAATTCCTCCAGTGCTATGGAGATGGACACAGTCAATTCCTGGGACTCGCTACACATCCAAGCCAGCCTAGTCTAATTGGTGCCAATGAGAAACCCTGACCGAAAAAAAGGTAAAATGGGCTTTTCTTGAAGAGTGACACCCACTGGCCTGGCATGCATGTGCATCCCCAAGCCCATACATACCATCATAACAAACATAAACTAGACGCAAAAAAAATTAAGAAATACACATGTTTATAGACTTAATTCTTCCCATACCTAGAAAACAAATCTAGTCTATGATCCCCAAAGGGCTCATGGTCAACTTTAATTTACATAGATGCAACGAACAAGAAATAGAGATACTATTTGCAAAACTATTTTATGGCCACCCATTCCTCTCTCTGGTTCCACAGAGCTTGCTGGGGGTAGTTCTTCCCAGTGCCCAGGTCATTTTCTGAGGGGAAGCTATGTGACAGGGAGAGCCCATTCCACTGCCCCGGGGCAGAAGGAAGCACGCTAGGCAGTACTGCTCTGCTATGCTGAGTAGACACTCAGCATTGCGCACCGTTATTTTTCTTAAGATTCAAGGAAGACTGTAACTGGCCTGGGGACTTTAACCCACTGAATATTTTTAAAACTAAATATGGAAATCAGATTATCCAAGCAGGCACTAAGAGAACCCAGTCACTTTTAGACTAGTTTGTTTTGTGAGAACTATTTAGAACAGAATGAGAAAATGTTCTGTCTCTGTCTTCTAGGAAACAGAGAGTCAGGGCTTACTTTAAGAATGTAGGGAATTCACCCCAGAATTGGTCATGGCTTAGCTGTATTATTCAAATATCTTTTCAAAACTCGTTCTTTCCAACAAGATATTCTGTCTGATTAAGCAGCATGTCCACACCTTTTTTAGTTTAGAAACTTTATTTCATATATTTCAATTGACTGGCTTTCCCTTTCTTTCCCCTGCTAGACTGAAGCTCTTGCAGGGCAAGGGAGCTTCCAACCACAGGAAGTATACCCCGGAAATTCAAAACTGCCTGCAAAGGAGCTTCCAACCACAGGAAGTACACCCCGGAAATTCAAGACTGCCTGCAAGGGAGCTTCTAACCACAGGAAGTGCACCCTGAGTAGTTTTTCCTTATAGTGATCACTCAGAGACTTCCATTCATGGGATGTTTAACTAGAAACTCATGATTGGATGTGAATAGGTATAGCTTGAATGGCTTATTTCATATAACAAGACTTGTAATGGAGTGGATTAGCTAAAGTCTGAAATAACCAAACAGGAAAATGATAATTAAAAATAAAACTTCTGTAGTCAAAATGTCCAAAGCTTATTTATATTGTAGGATATTTCCATGAGATACATTTTATTTACTTACTTATATGTTTATCTGTGTGTGCGCGCATGTGTGTGTGTGTGTGTGTGTGCGCGCGCGCGCGCGCATCACAACATGCATGTAGAGCTCAGAAGACAACTTCCAGGAGTCTGTTCTCTCTTCCCACCAAGTGAGTCCTAAGGATTGAACTGAAGTCCTCAGGATTAGCTCATGCTTTTAATGACTGAGCCATCTCGCCAGCTGCACAAGATCCATTTTAGTAAGGCTTGGTCTGATTCTTAGGCCTTCATTATACTGTCGTTTAAAATGTGTGAGACTGGAGGATACCTTGTCTGAAAATGAGTCTGAAGGAGCCACAGAGGGCAGAGTCCCCTCCATGCCTCTCTCCGCCCTCCAGCAGCTCCCCACACCTACCTCTCTTTATCTTGGAGGATATAGACAACACTTGGACCTACAGTCTAAGGCAGAGTTGTTTCTTCCCACAAATTAGCTGATGCCTTAGGAACCTGCAGACATTGGTGGGAAGGCCAAGGTACAAGTGCATATGTGTCTTTAAATGGTGATATTTTATAAAAACAGAATAATTAAATCTCTCAAAACACCAAATCTGCCCACAAAGGCTGGTAAAACATTTATTTTTTTCTTTCCTTTACAGACTGAGTGATTGGGTCTGCTAGGCTTTCAGACTAAATAGGCCTCTCTGGCCTGGCTAATTTGTGATTGAAGTCCTTAGTTTTCAGTACAAGACTCTGAAATGTCAACCACGTCACAATGGCAAGATGCTTTCGGCAAGGGCTGCCTCAAGGCCAGGCCACTTTCCTTATGATAGCTGAAAGAGGGTTGTGGAGGATATGGGGCAGGGCACTCTAGAAGTAAATACCCAGTGTGTCACAGCTGTCACCAGCCCTGCCTTGCCTGTGGTTTCACTGCCTTGTAACATGCACCAAGTAGCTTTTTCTGATCCTCTGTTCCCTCTAAGGAAATCTGTACTCTGTACATCTAAAGTCTCTCACGTGACACTACAAAGCAAAGAAAGGCTACTATAGATTCTGTAGGTTCTTGTCTTCAAACAAGGGAGAAATCACAAGGGATGAAGAGATGTTTAGCGGTTTTCCCTCTTCACTTTTCCCCTTAGTTGCTTCCATTTGCTTCAAAAGCACCATGAATGACAGATAATATTAAAAGATAGATACATTCTTTTTCTTAGTGCTATCACAGATTCAGTTACAAATATTTTTCTCTCTGAGGAAATATTTGGTAGATCAGTTTAGCCTTGAGCTCAACATATAGCTGAGGATAACCCTGAATTCATGCTCCTACTGCTTCCACCTCCCAACTGCATGGATTGTCGTTGTCATCCACCATGTCAAGGCCCAGTTCTTTTTCAGTGATAAGAGATCCAACCCAGGTCTTTGCGCTTGCTCAGCAAGTATTTTACCAGCTGGGCTATCATACTATATTTCTTTAACTCATGATCTATTACTGTCCTAACTTACCTGGCTTTGATCCTTCTGGAACAGACCCATTCCAAACTTGGTGTAGGAATTCAGGTCTGTTATCATTCATGTCAATGACATTGATGACAATGTCAATGGGGTTCTCCACTTGGTTGCCATTGATGTCCACTGCATGTGCCCTCAACTGCAAAAGCAACCAGAGGACAGAGCCACTTAAAGATCTGTCTGGGAGATGACCCAACATGTGGTCACCATGCTGCCACAGCAGCAAGAACATCCTGAGGACAGACAGGCATGGTTCCCCTCCCAAGCTGTCCCAACTCTGATATGAGCAGAGTTCAGTAGCAGAAAGCCACCTATCCTCTAGGTGAGGACTCGTGCTGAGTATGAAGCTTTTAGTTGATTCACAGAGAGAGAGCTAGAGGACCAAAAACCAGAGCATGGTGATTGCCACATGGCTCTCAGCGGACAGAGCCCAGGTCCAAAGCCAGCTGTGTCCAGATTGAAAATATCTATTTGTTAAGTACAGTACTGTTTTTAAATGACACCTTTTTTAAAAAATAAATTGTACATGAAGAAGGTACGTGTGTATAAGACATTCCTCACCACAGTCCTAGAGGATAGTATCAGTGTTTCTCTGGGAAATCCTGTTGTTCTTCACCATAAACAAATACAATCACTCCATTACTCTGGCCTGATTATCTTCTTAATCTTCTAGAAAACAGTGGTTGCATCTTTTTCAAGAGCTATCCACTGTACTATTTCTTTCTAAGTGGGATGTTTTCACTCTTTCCTTATGTCCTCCAATCTGCAGGCTACTTTAGGGTATGTCCTTATCCAGTTAGAGCAGCATCAAGACATCCTTTTGATTTCTAGATTACTACAGACATAACACAATGTAAATTTTATTACTGTTTTTCAATCCTTTTGAAGATACTTTCTTCTTGATTTATTTAACACAATATATTCCATTAACAGATTCTTAATACTGAAATTTAATTATAGTTATGTAAAATAATAAATCCCAATTACTCTAAATACTTGCAATTCTGTAATTAATTCTATTTTGCTGGTGTTGCTTTGAATGCATACATAGCAAGCATTTGAGAAACAATTTGCTTGGGTCTCGGCTGAATATATTTATTTGCTGAATTTTCACCACAGGATCTTAGATGATGAGAAGTAAAGCAGGAAAACACTGGAGTGTTTGCTCCTGTGTTGATCATCACCAATAGAGACTACCCTAACTAGAGTATTAAGTCCTACCTCCATCCAGCTATGCAGTCTTTGTCAAAGACTTCCAAGTATTATTTCCATTTTTGTATGTCAGAACAAAATAAAAAATTATTATCTGTTGTTCCCTCATGAATTTTAAAACAATAAGATTGTAAATAATCAAGGTAATGATTGAGTTCTGAGTCACAGAACTCAAAACGTATTCAACTTTCCCTAGGCTTGTCTCTTTAGTTCAAGGGGAATCTGTGTAACTGTAAGACACCAGCAATTTTAAAGTTTTCTTCCGGTGCATGAATTTAAATGTTATTGGTGAGAAAATTCAGAATCGAGTAGCATCATGCATGGGGGAAGGCTTAATGACCACTGGAGATGGCAATGCAAAAATGGTGTTGGTTAACAGACTGGGCAAAGCCAGACCGTGTCAAGATCCTAACTCTCTCTGTTAAAATCGTTCCGTGGAGGCTAAACATTTGAAATACAAGAAGCAAAGGTGATAGACAAAACCTGAGATGATGAGGAGCTCAGGTTCAGGAGGGCCCTGATCAACACCCCTGGAAAGCTACAATTTACGTCATACATGTACTTAAATGAACTTGATGATACAAATATGAAGTAACTGATGCCTATGAAAAAATAATAAAAGAGAGAAAATATAGGAAGACTAGGCATGGAAACCCTATTGAAAAAAGCTCTTCATAAGAGAAAAAATTAATAAGATGCAGTCTGAAAGGAGATTCACCATAAATTACAAACAGGTTTGCTGTGATTATAGCACTAGACACATCAAAAATCTGTGGTCTGAATGTTTACATACTGCTGCTCTGATCCTGTCCATCCAAACCTGTTCGAGTGGGTTCTCTCAGCCATTTATATGAAGGCAAGTACTGGCATGTCAAAAGTGATGGTGTCTCAGGCCATTTCCCTGGGTTTGATGTTATTTTGATATGACTTGTTTCATAGCATACATCGATTTCATAAACATGCTTATTAAAGGAAGCAGAAAGCCTGCAGATCCTTTTCTGGTGTTAAACCTCAGTGTTGAAACCATGGGAGTGTCCTGAGGCAATGGAAAGCCACACATACACACATTCTGAAGAGCAGCCACAGACTCAATAGTTGGCTGGAAGCTTACGTGAAACCGGGCTATCAGCTCGCGATCCAGAGGCTTGGTGACTGACAGCTGCCCTGAGATGGGGTTGATAATGAAGATGCCCGTAGGAGGCTGGTCAGCTCCTGGCCCAGTGACACTGTACCTCAGGGACAGGTTTTTATCTCTATCAGACCTGATCTGGGGATCAAGAAAACGATCATGTAAGCAGATAACAATAGCATGTTTGTTACGGGGCACACCACTCTTCAGATCCTTGCTTCACCCCCGCCCCCACCCACACCCATGTATCAGTGACCTCTCCCTTACTCTGCTTTCTTTTTCCCTTCCTCTCACCCCCCCCCTTCTCTCTGTGTGTTGTATGTGTCATGCATACATACATGTGGGCCTTTTCTGGATTTGACCTCCACCTTGTTCTTTGAGGCAGGGTCTCTCTGTGAATCTGGAGTTCACTGATTTCTGTGGACAGCCTAGCCAGCAAGCCTTAAGGGTTCTTGCTTCTGATCCCCCAGCCCTGAAGTTACAGGTAGGATCTGAACTCATGTCCTTGTGCTGTATGGAAAGCACTCTACAACTATGCCGTCTTCCAATTCTATTCTTTGTTTTTTGGTGGTGGGCTTAAGAAGAGATATTACCTATCCCCAGAAAGACTTGGGGTAACCCTTTCATCTAAATAAGCACTAGCTGGGAGTTGTACAAAATGCCAAAACTTAACAGTGTCCACTTTTAGAGAAAATTGCCATAAAATATTTACAATACAGTAACAAGTGTCTAATTTAATAAAAATCATATTGTCTTCACATATTAGAGATGGTAAGAAATAATAATTGTTTAGCCACAGCTTGAAAGAACCTTATGTGGGACTCTGTTCCTGGGGACATCAGATTTCTTTGCTTCCATTGCACTAACTCAGTGCAAGAAAAGCTTCTTATGTTGTTTTCAAGTGGTACTGAAGGCTGCAATTCTCTTTTCTAAGAAAGCATCTCGGGGAGGTTCTTTGGGTATATTTGATACTCCTAATAAAAGGACATCCTGTCAGAGCAGAGCAGGTTAGAGAAATGGAAAATGAAAGAAAGGTAGAGACAGAGAAAGGGCAGGGTGAGCAATAATAAATGTGGATCTTTATGTACTAGGTAAGGGAAATTAATCCAGCCATTTGATCTAGAGATATTTCTTAACTTAGCACATAATTCTGATCTTCAGTCATATTTTATGAGTGTTGATAAAAAGCACTTCTATTTGGGGTTATGCTCATTGTTAAATTGAACTATATAATACACATTTGGATAGGATATACAACACAAATAAATGACTTATTTAAAAAGCTCACAGCTTTTTATGTATGTGTTGGAGTACTAAAATAATCATAGAAACATTTGCATTTTAATAAATGGGAATATGATGATTCAATATTATTGTACTTTTAAGTAAATAATACCCTGTTGATTTTACTTATTTTTTCTCATGTCTGACGGTATGCTGTGAAAGTAACTGCAGAACTCTCGCAGAACTCTCCTTCTCAGATTTGAAAGGCTTGAGTTTTGCACTACCCCAGGGATTCTGTTAATGGTACCAGAGATCATTTTTTCCCTTAAAAAAAAAAAAAAACCCTGCAAGTGCACTTGGTGCTGACAGTTTTAGCAATGATTGCCCTTTATTTCTTTTCTCCTCTGTCCCAAACTATCTTCGGAGGGCAGAGATCAACATGAAATGTCCTGGATAAGACTATGTTTTCAATAGTGAGAGCTGGAAGGGGAGGGATGGGGTGGTGTTGGGGTTCACGGGTTCACAAAAGCCCTATCATTCAGTGCCCAGCTCCTAGGAGAGTTGTGTGTATAAATAATCCAAGAGAACAAAGGAAAGTGAAGGAGGCTTCTTACGAATTCCACTTCCACTCAGATTCACCTGTATTTCTACATGCCATAAACCATCTCTAATGTGTCCTAGCCACAAAATAATTAAAATGACAGCTCCTCACTCCTTACCCTGACAAGCTCTTGAGGAAACGGTCCTCTGGAGTTTTCTGGTAAATTGATTGGCGGGATGACCCAGTCTCTCTTCTGCCTTTGTAGGGAACCACTGTGCTTGGCGAGTTGTCTGGGGAATACTATTTCTTCAATTTCATGTGGGTCCTTTGCATTAAACGGCAAGAAAACATACCTGAGGACTAGGAAGATCTTTCATTCTCTACAATCAAATCAACATTACTGGATACCTATGTGCGGAGGAACCACAGTGATTTATGTAAAAAAGTAATCTCAGGAGGCTCTTTCCTCGCTCCTGTTCAGTAACTGCAAATGCTGTGGTGCATATGGGCTGCACCAGTCACTGTGAACTGAATTAGAAACAATTTATTAGATAGTCCAGTTGAGTAAACTACTTGCCGTTTCCATAAACCATCTATGAGAGTAGTTAATATTAAACAAAGTTTAATAGCGCCCTTTTATATATTTCTCATTAGTTTAGACCACAGTTCAGGTAACGCTCCCACTGTACATTAAACTCACATCTCGAGGTGCCGAGATATAATTTGAATTCCAAGAGAAGTTTAATATATACCGCTAAAGAATGTCTCAAATATTTATGACCCTATTAAATCCCACAGAATTAATGCTGTAATTATTCTAAACCTATGTCAGCTGTGATGGATGCAGTAAATGACCCACTTTGCACACTAGGCATTAATCTCTGCTATGTGTCAACATTTTCTTCTGTTTCTCGCAACGTCTGTGGACATTTTAGCCATTAGCCCTTCCTGTCTCTGTGCAAACATCCAAGACAGGTTGCTGGAGCACAGAGCGCCAAAAAAAAAAACAGACGCATCTTTTCACCCCATTAGGTACCAGCCTCCTACTTTATATATCACTCAAGTGGCCTGAGTCCTAGCAACAGTCAATGACTTCATACATTGTATTCTGCATGATCTGAAGCCTTAACTCTAGTATAAGAGAAAAGCAAAATATTTTTCTAGTATATTAATTCTTGTCTGAATGAATGCATTCACAAATAATATTAGGATGGCCTGTGTTCTTATCTGTGACTGTAGTATACAAAACATAATGCCTAGAGTTCAAAGTCATGGCCTTCAACATATATGGGTGTGCCCCTGAATCTTTGTTTGAATAAACTCAAAGAACCTGGTATTTATAAACGGCATAGGATTTCTGAAATCATTACTCTGTCTCACGTAAAATTGTTATGTGGGTATTTGTACAGAGTAAGTGCCCAATAAATGTTTACTGAGCCCAGCAGTTCTCTGTGGAAACCCACTTCCTTTATTCCACCCCAGCTCACAACTGCTTCGGCGAGAGGGAGTATAACACCCCTCTAAAGTTTTCTAAAGCTGCAGGGTGAATATTTCATGCTCCCCCAATTTGTTCATGAGCTAGGACAATACTCAACCCTGTCTCCAGAAACACTTTCCTGTCCATACTGTACATCCGCACACCCTACCTCATAAACTGGACAGATGACATCTCCCAAAGACGTCTTTATTTTGTGGTCATACTTAACAGCTTGTAAAGCATCTCAGAAATATAACAGAACCTACTTCTGATCTGAATTCAATTATAAATCTCAAAATATAAACAAACCTCTCCAAGGCAATTTCTGGTTGCTTGAAAAATACTTAGGCTATCACGTTAGAAACACAACCAAGTACTAATAAAGAGACTGAGGTTGATCAAAATGGAAATACTGGCCATCCATTTATATCGTAAGAATTAAAGCGATAGTCTGTCAGAATGATTAATCTAGTTGCTAAGCATCAGCCGCAAATTGTGTCTGTGACCATACCTTCACAGGCTCTTCAGTTAGGGTTGGCTCCAGGCTGAGGTTTACGGCTACCTGCCACTTCTCCTGGGTCTCTTGGTCTTGGGCGTATATCAGGAACTTCGCCTGCTCTGCAGTGAGAGGAAAGCTTCTCACAGCATACACCGTGCCATCCTCATCGACCTTGAAATCCGCTGGCTCGCTGCTTTCATACTGAACTTTCCTTTTCCGATTGCAGTTGCTGAATTTCACTGGAAAAGAGTACACATGCCGGGTTACTCCACCAACGCGAGCACAGCTGAGGCCATAACATGTATTGGGTTTGGTTAAATGACAATGCAACCGTTTGAAAACACAGAGGCCGATTGCATACGGTGTGTGTGCACGAGTTCCCATGCATCTGCATGTGACTTGCCCAATACGCATAGATACAAAGACCTGAGCTCAAGTTCCATGCCATTCTCCAGAAGACATCTTGGAGTTTGAGGTATCATCTCTTATTTGCCAATTTGGCTAGGCTGGAAGGCCAGTGAGCCCCAGGCATCTCCTGCCACTGCCTCCTAGAGCCTAGAATGATGAACATGATCATCACTCCCAGCATTTGTACGCGCCTTCTGGAGATTGTGCTTGGGTGATTATGGTATCACAGAACGCACATCATTAGCTGAGCCATCTCCAAAACATTAGGAAGTTTATCTTCGTACCACAGACCAAGGTTAGTTTCTCTAACTCCAGGTTATGCATATGAGGATTATGCCAAGTTCAACTGACAGCAGGGAGAATAGAGTCCCAAAAGAAAACAGTTACATTCACACTGAGGTCCTCAATGTGTACAGACTTTCTTCCTATGTCTTTTGCAAGCACGAGAGTGCAACTATGGACAGAACAAGCATGTTTTGGCAAGAATTTACAATTTAGAGATGATGTAAAATATGCAGGAGGGTATGCCTAGGCTTCATGAAAAGAAGGTTATAGGCCACTTACATGTCAGAGACTTGAGCATCCTTGGAGTTTGGTACCCTGAACCAAACCTCCCCTCAGAGAAGGAGGCATAGCTACACCACATATGGTGAGCTGTTGCCCTGCATCTCCTTGTTTAAGCTTCCCTTCCACCTCACCATTCTTAGACACTGGGCCATCAGGTACATCTGCTTTCAACCTTGACCCCCTTGTGCTAACATTGCTTCCTGCCTTCTAATGAGCTCCCATCATCCCTCATTGCCAGCTGTGAATGGTTTTTATCTTCATATACCAACCAGAATTCTATCCCCAGCTGCCCAGATGAACTGTACACTCAACTAGAAATGCATCCCACACCTGGGAGCCTCAGCTGCCAGTTACACTGCTCACTTCCGGGTCTGGGACCTTAGTGTGTTATTACTCTTGGACAAATACTCGAAGGAAGGAAATTCTGGGCATCTTCATCAATACCCATAATGTGTTGTAGAATCCCAGGAACTCATACTAGTGAAAGGTGAAAACTGATAATTCTTATTCCTCAGGGAGATTATGTACTTTTGTTTTCTAACTCTAAATTTTTACCAAATGGGAACAAATATGCATCTTGAAAATGTTTAAATAAGAAAAATCAATATCTTAGGATGGGCATGATCAAAACAATTTCAGGATGCCATCCATGCCAGACATAACTGGGTTGTATCCATGCCAGACATAACTGGGTTGTATCCATGTCAGTCACAGCTGGGTTTTATCTATGTCAGTCACAACTGGGCTGTATCCATGCCAGTCACAATTGGGCTGGCTCAAACATTAGGCAAAGTCAGCACTTCGTACATGCAGTGCCAACAAGCCTGCATCTCAACAGATAAGGAAAGTTAGAGTCCACATTTCCAAAGAGAACTGGGTGTGTTCAAGCCACACTGGAAAAATCTCTGAGGAAGCCCACTTCCTTTGCAGCCCACCTTCCTTCGTTCTGAAGAAACATTCCATAGGGATGACAAGTGAAGTCATGGCATAAAAAACAGCTTCCATTTCCCATATAATTAATGCTGCTGTCTGGTTGTGATGATATACGATACCGTGTTGGCAAGTAATAAATACGTCCAAAGTACAGGGTGCACATACAGTCAACTTTCATGTTTCTCAAGGATACAACTGAAAGCTTTTTTATTTGTTATCCATATTATGTTCTTAGAGACAGGGTCTCCCACAGCTCAGGCTATCCTCAACTGAATTACGTAGGCTACAGCGACCCTAAATTCTTGATTTTCTGGCCTCTACCTCCTGAGTGCTGGGATTCCAGAGTTGCATGAGCGCAGTTTACGAAGTCCTTTGTCTCACACACGAACTGATACCTGTTCTTTCAGTTCCGTTCAGATCGATTCACTGAGACAAGCAAAGACTGCAGCCAGTTCCATACCTGTTCATTTTCCCTACTAACCATTAAATACGCGATAGAAGCAATCAAATATTTTAACTACAGGAGATAAAACTTTTCATATAATGCCGTGTAAACCGCCCTTCAAATTTCAGTCACTGAAAGTGAAAATAAAAGTTGTAGCTACAACTAAACTACGTCAAAGTACAAGTAAATATATCTCTAAAGATACCTAGCTCCCTCAATCTTTCATTTCACTTAAAATATTTTCTGGAGAATAACGGCATTTACCTTCTTTGTAAATTAAAATCAACCACAGAAACACTAAAATTTTTTTGGAACTTTGCTGAGAAGTCAAAGACAGACTTACTCTATCTTTTATTAACAGAAGTTACTTTTTGATGCATAAAAAGGAATCCATGATACTCAGCTGGCCCAGAGATGTTATCTAGTCTTCTCTGCATTTTGTCTTATGTCAGCATTGCCACATGCACCCTCCCAGGCCACATCTGGATGGTTGCACCTGTGCCCTGTGTGGTCTTCTCCCAGCAGCAGCTCACCCAACACTAAGAAAGGGCTAACTTTACTATGTCTTCACCACGTGACCTGTGACACTAGTCATACAGTGTTTACCATTTCTTTATAGGTAATTTGGGGCACTAGTCAAACACACATCACGCCTTCACCGGTAGCCTGGGACACTAGTCATGCATGTGTTTATCATGCCTTCACATGTAACCTGTAACACTAGTAATTCATGCATCTATCACACCGATTTTAACTCTCCTAACTTCTTTTTTAATATTTGTTTTTAGTTTTTAAGAGGTATGTGTCTGTGAGTGTCCACACTGAATTCTTAATGCAAATTTTAGACAAAATTTGTATTAACCCTGTGCCCATTATAGCAATCATTTTAATAAGTACTCTTTATTTCTTATGTGACTATGCATTTTCCTCTTAAGAAAACACTATCTTTTTAGTTCCTTGGTTTTGATTTTCTGTGACACCTAGCAGTGATGATGAAAGTACAAATAAGTGTCCATAAATATCTATCAATATCTATGTATATTGATATATATATGTGTGTATATATACATATATCCCATAATATATCTATCAATACCCTACCACTTAAGAAAAGTAGAAGAAGAAAAGAAAGAAAGAGTACTGGAAATGTAGAGAATTTCTAAAGTATACACAGCTGGCTATATCACAAACCCACAACACAATCAATGATCTATGCCAAACCCAAGTCCTTCAAAGGAGCTGCAGTAAGTGTTCATATTTAAGTTTCTGGCAGGGATAATTTGAACTAATTATTTGTTGATGGTGAAGAACTGTGAGGTAGAGTTAAAGGGGGAGCTGGCTCAAGGGTTTGTTATGTCAGCATAAGGACGTGGGCTTGGGTTTGGGGCACCAACATAACATACTGAGCACAGAGCTACATGCCTGTAATCCTTGTGCCATGGAGTAGAAAGAGGAGAATCCCTGGAGCTCACTGGCCAGCTGCAAGTGTGAGCTCCAGCCTCAGTGGCAGATATGCCTTAAAGTAAAGGGTGGAAAGTGACCGAGGGAGAAATCTGACCCTTGACCTTCACATGCCTGTGTACAAACGCCAAACCACATGAAGATGGACACTCATACACGACATATACATGAACAGTGAACTTCTATGCGAGACTCATTATTTCTGCTCTGCAGATGAAGAAGAGAGCCCCAGCCTTGCCATGTACCTAGGACTCCAGCCATTTCCCAGCAAAGGTGTAAAAGAACCAGACTAGTTAACTCACTGAAACCTAAAGAGTCAATCAACAACACAATAAATAGCGAAGAAAAAAATAATGCCTAATTTACAGCTCCGAGAGTGCCATGGCAAACAGTGTTTTAAAAAGTAATTCTTAACTCAGAGTATTGCCCCCAGGGTCCTAGAGAGACAAGATTTGGAGGGGAAAGAGCGTTGGCAGATGGGGAAGAATGTGGGCAGTCAAGGAAGAAAACAGTGGTACTTTTTTTTTCCTTCAAAGTGTCAATGAATATTTTAAGAGTAACAAGAGGTTGTTCTCCGAGAATCTGATACTGGAAAGAATGATTTAGAGGGTTTAAAGGACAATAATTTAAGAAAAGCCAGTTAGTTTTTCCAGTCCCTGCCTCTAATTTATAATTCTTGTGAATTGACTTAATAGACATTATTAGCTTTTTTTTCTTTTTGAGTTTTAAAACAAATACTGATTTTTATTCAATCAAATATTAAATAAGGACAACTTCTTGTTATCATTTAGGTTTGTTGATCTACTTCTTTGTACTAGGAACTGAACCCAGGGCATCAGGCACTGTTAAGCACATACTGTATCATGGAGCTGCATTTCCACCCCCTTTCAGATATAAAGGGATTGTCTCTCTGTGGGGCTGGGTAGATGGTTTAGTGCATATCATACATGCATGAGACTCTGACTGTGATACCCAGCTAGTGCTTGTAACCCAGTGCTTAGGGGATGGAGACAGCAGGATCCATGACTCACTCACTGACTGGTCAGCCAGTCTAACCCCATTGTCAAGATTCAGATCAATGAAGAAGCCCTGTCCCAAAAAAGTAAAGGTAGGGGAGGGAGGTGGGGGGGAGAGAGGGGGGAGGAGAGAGAGAGAGATCTGATGTTGAATTGTTGAATTCTGGTATATTTATACACATGAGTTTGTCAAATGAGCACACATAAAAACACATGAATAAACCAATACCAACAGATCTATATACCACATATAAAATGTTTCATACAATTTGTTTAAAACATGCATTGTGCCACATAATTTTGTGAATTAAATCAGTACAAAAAATTATCACTTTAATAAAAAATAACGAGCAAGTGTTTCAATGGAAAAAATTCCTCTCCAGTAAATGTCAGTTCAGCCTCTGGCTCACTATGTTTAGCATGTTAGCTACCTTGTATTATCTTAAATCTTACAAATTAAAATATCTCCTCATTTCTGGGGAAATGTGTGATTTTCATTTGTTGCCACCTAGTCAGTGTTCCCTGCCTGCTGTCATCTTTGCCTAGGGCCTGGATGCAGCCAGGGAGATTTCCTCCAGCTTGACAATGTGCTAGGACCACAAAGTAAAATTTAAACAAGATGACTGTATTTATACAGAAACTTTATCATTAAAATTAGAAAAGTTCCAGGCTTGATGGCATATGTCTTTAATCTCAGCACTCAGACGGCAGAGGCAGGCAGATCTTTACTTTCTGTGAGTCAGAGCCCAGCCTGGTTTACATAGTAAGCTCTCAGAAAGTGAGAGCTACATAGAGACAGCTTGTCAAAGAACAAAACAAAACAAAGTAGAAACGTAGGAACTATGGTACTTATGTGTATAATTATAGATAATACACTCTTTGGGGGGCTAAAACAAAGATAAGAACCAGAGAAAATCATTTCAAAGGAGATAATAGCCTAGAGATATGGTTTAATTATTAAAGTTAGTATTAAAATTTAGCTTTGAGGATGAAGGGAATAAGGCAAATGTTATACACCTTGACTTGTGCAAAACATAGATGTATATACATGTACACACACACACACACACACACACACACACACACACACACACACTTAGTCCTCTGGAGCCACCTTGCTCTTTTTGTAAAACATTATTCTTATGAATAGTAGATAGAAAAAATAATGAACAAAAATTTTAACTTACGTTTTCAAAACATGAAGCAGTTTTACCGTATTTCATTATGCCAACTTTCAGAAAATGTGATGCAAAATTTATCTTACTCTTTAGGAATGAAAGATTCTTACATATTTGGGACAGGTGAAAAACATTATGTTTTTCTCAAAACCTACTGAACTTACAATGAACCCTACTGTAAGCTAACGTGGCACTGTTCGCTTGCCATTGATAAAGAAGGTGTGACCCTGACATGGGTGTTACTAGTGGGG
>NW_004949182.1:693101-697297 GCF_000317375.1 Microtus ochrogaster
ATGTATGTACCTCTATAAATCCTGCTTTATGTCAGCATGAAACTGGTAAGAAAGTTTTATTTTTATTATTTTTAATTACATGCATGCATTTCTATGGGGGCGGGGGATATATGCACTGGTGGGGGGTACCCATGGAGGTTAGAGGCATCAATATCCCCAGTACTGTAGTTACAGGTGGTTGTAAGCAAAGCAGTGTGGGTTCTGTGATCTGAATGAGGTCTGCCAGAACAGGAAGCTCTTGTCACTGCCGAGCTATCTCGCTAGCCTCCCAGTTTACTTATTTTTAGCAAAACCTTTCTTATAAACGATGGCCTAACCTTCCACATTGTAAGATACGTGCCAGGCAAGGACAGTTGTGAAAGTCCCCAGAACCTTTTCAGCACTGCAGTGAAGTGTGTCGGTCTGGCATCACTAAGAGCTAGACAATATAACTGATCAGTAAATTATATAATACCAAGTTACTGTTTGATGAAAGCCACAGCAATTTATCAGACAAATGGAATAAAATTAATTCTATTCTTTTAGTACTAATCAGGGGATTTGACTTGAAAACTTTTTTCTGATCACTCTGCCACCCATATATTAAAATATTAATCTTACTTAATTGCTCAGACAAAACTCGAAACCGTGGGGTTGAAGCATGAGGAGAGTAAGTGTGTCAGTGTCATTTAGGGAAATGAACGTGTGAGTTCGGGACCACGGATTAGTCAAACTTAAAAGCCTGTACACTGTTGGCTGCGTGTGGCTGTATACATTCTAACACTATGCAGGAATACGTATTTAGAGCGCTGTGCAGTTTTCATACATAACAGGGAGTTACTGCGTTCTAGCCTACATAAAACTCTGTAAACATGATTAATAGAAAATTAAACACTGGGGAAATAATTATTTTAAAGTATGTTTTTTTTTCTCCTCAAGCCATACCTCTTGTTAATGGTAACCATAAAGCCATAATATCCGTATAAAGCATGAACAGGAAACCACAGATTGTATGTATTAAATGTATTAGCAGTTAATCGTCTCACATAAACGCAAATAGAAATGCCTGAATACTCACATGCGGTTTACAGTTTCTGGACCAGAAAAACATCACGTCAAATTTAGAAGCAATTATAAGAAAATATTCTAACATATTTTCATGCTTAAATATGCCTGTTGTATTTTTACTAGTTTTTTATTTTTTAATTTAATTGCCACTTTTGAAGGCCTGTTAGGAAAGCAAGGCATTGACTCCAGGTGAAGGCTATAACAGTTCCTCAAACAAGGGCAATAACATTCAAATTCCATTGTTTTATGAATAGTTAAGGATTTGACTTGAAAGCTTTTTCCTGACATCTCCACCACCTCGATCTCAAAGTGTTAGTTAATTTCACTGAGGTGCTCAGGCAAAGCCAGCTGTGCTGCGCGTGCCCTGCGCGGGCGGAGAACACTATCTATTAATGGACTACGTGGCTGTGACTGGAGACCTGAGACTGAGGAAGAGTGGGGGCAGGCGTCACAGCTCTGCTTGCGGTGTTTGAACACACAGCTGGCAAGGCAGACGGCTTCCCAAAGCACAGGTCTCCTCGTAAATCCCAAACGCTTGTCACAAACTCTTCTTGCCGCCCTGGGGCTTTCCAAAAGGTTAATTTGAGATTTTTTTTTCTTTACAGTACAGGAGCACTCCTAGAATCTATCAGTCCTCTGCACAGATGTATCCAGGATGAGGTAAATGGGAGATGCTTTAGGAATGACCATGAATAGTCTGCTGGAAAGGCTCGTCACATTTTCCTTAAACATAAAACTATATAAAGAAAAATAAGACACGGAATTTAGACAATACATTAATTAATATACATGAATCTTCCAATGAACTCTCCCACACACACCCGAGATAGGGTTTCTCCATGTACAAGCTATTGGATATCCTGGCCTTAAACTCATAGACATCTACCTGTCTCTGACTCTTGAGTGCTGTGACTAAAGGCGTGTGCCACCACTGCGTGGACAGGAAATAGTTTATATAAAGAAAATCCTTAAACGATACTGGGAACATGGACTCATGGAAATACCCTATTAATAATAACAAGCCTCATGACTGAAATAAAGTCATTCATTGCCAGCAAGGAAATCAGCGAAAAAGCTGGTGCTGACAGAAGACAGTACGGTGGTTGATTTTTTTCTCCCACTGTCCAGAAGCCCTGTCCTGTCACAGGCCACAAAATACGAGTTTATTCAACTCCACATTTCCTCTTTTCTCACCCTGGCAAAGGCAACACCAGTGTTCCTTACGGTTTTTGAAGAATTTTCCCCGAGGATTGCAGAACACTGAGAGAAGCATTACCTCAGGCGCTCACGGCTATCGTTCCTTCTCTTGGGTTTAATAATTTCTCCCCGGGATTTAAAGTATAACGCCACCTAAGAACCACAAGTCAACTTGATCCTCTTCTGAAAGCTGGATTTCGGCTTCAGAACTATGTGCTCTCCGTGTGTAATGTGTTTTACAGGCCTTAGCAGTTTTCAATTAAGTTCATTCAGGTGCTCCGAATGCTGGGCAACTTAGCTACATTTTCAAGTGAATGACTCTCCTTCCACAAATCTCCAGAGAATAGCATTTAAACACACCGTTAGCGGTGGTGGTGGTAGAGGCGAGGTGAGGGTGATCTTCTAGGGAAACTTGTTCATTTTGCTGTATATCAGTTTTAGGGTACGCCCAAGTCTCTATCTCTGCATAAAGTGTAACCACATAGTTTCCCATTTTCTTATAAATTGATATGGAAATAAGATTAATGTGCAAACCTTTATGCTCAAGAGATTTTAATGAGACTAACTGCCAGTCTTAAAATACAGAAAGAAGGAAGGCAAGAAACCGAATGGACTTTGGGAGAAATGGGAGGGATAAGGAATTAAAATGAAACAAACGAAAGATTCTGAAAGCTGAAACAATCACGAGACGTTGAAACTCATGAGGATCTTGTTTTAGAACTGAGGGGACTATATGAACACACTTAAAGTAATTTAAGTTGAAATAGTAACAGAAGCACAACGATCCTAAAGAAATGATCAGGTTAACTTGAAGGATTTGTGGGGAAAGTAAGAACGCTTGTTTCCCCCTCCACCAGATACTTTTGTAGTTGGAGGGTAGGAGATGTTAGAGGCATGCACTGCAATTGGCCCATACAGGCTCCTCCTTAAAACACAGCTGAGGGCCTGGATAGAGAGCCCAGTCAGGAAAGGCTGCCTCTGCAAGCAAGACAGTCTGAATTTGAATCCCTAAAAACCACCCAAAGGTCAGCTGTGGCAGTGGGAGCCTAGTGCTAGGCTCTCCAAATCCCAGAGCTCAATGGCCAGTGCATCTGATCAATAGAGAACTTCAGCATTTAAGAGAACCTGACATTAAAAATAAGGTAGGAAGAAATACAGGAAGACACCTGACATGGACCTCTGACCCCCAAGCACATCTACATAAATGTACATATGGACCCACATAATAAAAATATACGTTTTCGGGGGTCCCACAAGCCAGCAAGCCTCCAGGCTGCACCTCCGCCCCACCCCACCATGATTCACTCTGCTGCCCAATACCACACACCTGAATATCCTCCCTTTAGCCAGTCCTTCCCTACAACCAGAGAAGACCAAAGGACACCAGTTGGAAAAACAGGTGAGTGACTTGCATCCAACTTGGACCACCCTAAAGTCCAGACTCTAACTATACCCAGGTCTCATCCTGTGTTCCTTTCCATTCCATCTGAGCACCAGAAAGGCAGTCTGGCATTGTCCCCACCTCTGGTGGCACTCCACTGCTTTGGTGCAGTCCCCACCAGACAGTAAACAGACACCCAAACACCCTCTCTAAGGCCAGACATCCCTGCAACTCCAGTAGACTACACAGACACGGGTGCAAACCACACCGCTTGGAAGAACAGGCCACACAAGTTGGAAAGAACAATTGAGTAAATGATAGTGTAAAAATACATTCAACAACCAAAAGAACAATATGGCACCACCAGAACCCAGTGGTCCTATAACAGCAAGACATGAACATTCAAATGCAGCTGAAACACAAGAAAATAAACAACAAAAGTTATACAGATGATAGAAGCTTTTTTGTTTGTTTGTTTGTTTGTTTGTTTTTCGAGACAGGGTTTCTCTGTAGCTTTGGAGCCTTTCCTGGAACTAGCTCTTGTAGACCAGGCTGGTCTCGAACTCACAGA
>NW_004949182.1:697772-698937 GCF_000317375.1 Microtus ochrogaster
AAAAAAAAATAGAATTCCAGCTCAAAGACACAGAAAACATATTCAACACAATCATAGAAGAAAACTTTCCCAACCTAAAGAAGGACATACGTATAAAGGAAGAAAAAGTTTAAAGAACACCAAATAGGTTGAACCCCCCTACAAAAAGAAGTCCCCTTGCCGTGTAATAATCAAAACACTAACCATACAGACTAAAGAAAGAATTTTAAGAGCTGCAAAGGAAAAAGGCCAAGTAACAGACCTATTAGAATTACATCTGATGTCTCAATAAAGACTTTGAAAGCAAGAAAGTCCTGGGCAGACGTTTTACAGACACTAAAGGACCAGAGATGCAAGCACTGATAATAGTATCAGTAACCCAGCAAAATGTTCAATCACCATTGAAGGAAAAAAGAAGATATTCTATGAGAAAATCAGATTTAAACAATACCTATCCACAAATTCAGAGCTACACAAAGTACTAGAAGGAAAACTACAACTCAAGGAACTCAGCTACACTCATGAAAACACAGCCAATAGATAATCTCACAAAAGCAAAACGCAAAGAAGGAAAACACATCACCATTACCAAACTCAAAAGTAAAAATTAATTGGAAATAGCAATCATTGGTTATAAATATCTCTTAATATCAAAGAACTCAATTTGCCAATAAAAGACACAAACTAACAGAATGGATAAGAAAACAGGATCCTTCTGCTGCATACAAGAAACACACCTCAACTTCAAAGACAGACACTGCCTCAGAGTAAAGAATTGGGAAAAGATTTTCCAATCAAACGGATCTAAGAAACAAGCTGGTGTAGCTATCTTAATATCTAACAAAATATACTTCAAAATAAAATTAATCAAAAGAGATGGAGGACATTTCATATTCAAAGGAAAAATCCAGCAAGATGAAGTCTCAGTTCTGAACATCTGTGCCCCTAATACAAGGACGGCCATTTCTGTAAAAGAAATATTACTAAAGCTTAAATAAATCACACATTAATAGTGGGAAACTTAAACACCCCACTGTCACCACTAGATAGGTTGGCCAGACAGAAACCTAACACAGAAACAAAGGAACTAACAGATGGACTTAATAGGCACCTACAAAACATTTAACCCAAACACACACACACACACACACACACACACACACACACACACACACACACACACACA
>NW_004949182.1:699673-708460 GCF_000317375.1 Microtus ochrogaster
AGACTCTGAGTAAATCTAGAGTCATTAGGTCATAATTCTAAAACCTGCATTCCACAAAAATAGAAAATCTAAAAGAAATGATCAACTTTCTTGATAGGTACACCACATACTAAAATTAAATCAATGCCAGGTAAACAATTTAAATAGATCCCCAAGGAAATGGAAACAGGCATTAAAAGTCTTTCAACAACAACAACAACAACAAAAACCCAAACCAAACCAAAACAAAAAAAACCCCAGAAACAAAAAATGCACAGTCAGATGGTTTCAGTGCAGAATTCTACCCAAATTTTAAAGAAGAGCCAATACCAAAAACTTCTCAAATTGTTTCACAAAACAGAGAAAGAATGAATATTGTCAAATTCTTTTTTATGAGGCCACATTTACCCTGATACTAAACCAAACAAAGATCAACAAAGAAAGAGAATTACAGAACAATCTCCCTCATGATATTAATGCAAAAATACTCAATAAAAAACTGGCATATCAAATCCAAGAACACATTAAAAAAAAACCATCCACCATATTCAAGAAGGCTTCATCTCAGAGATTCAGGGATGGTTCATCATATGAAAATTTGTCAATGTAATCTACCATATAAGGAACTCACAGAAAAAAAAATTAGATGATCATCTCATTAAATGCTGAAAAAGTCATTGACAAAATCCAACACCCCTTCATGATAAGGGTTCTGGAGAGATCAGGGATACAAGGAACCTACCTAACCTTAAAACAATCCTGTAAAATAAAGAAACTTCTGGAGCTATCACCAATCACCATCCCTGACTTCAAGCTCTACTATAGAGCTATGATAATAAAAACAGTTTGGTATTGGAACAGACACATGGAACAGTGGAATCTAACTGAAGATGACCCTAACATAAATGCATACACCTATGAACACCTGATTGTTGACAAAGAAGGCAAAAATATACAATGGAAAAAAGAAAACATCTTCAACAAATGGAGCTGGCATAACTGGATGGCAGCATGTAGAAGATTGCAAATAGATCCATACCTACAATCCTGCACAAAACTCAAGTCCAAGTGGATCAAAGACCTCAATATAAACTCAGCTACACGAAAGCTGATAGAAGAGAAAGTGGGAAGTAGCTCTGAATACACTGACACAAGAGACAACTTCCAGAATAGAACACCAGTAGCACAGACACTGAGATCGACAATTATAAATGGGACCTCCTTAAACTGAAAAGATTCTGTAAAACAAAGAACATTATCAATAAGACAAAACAGCACCCTACAAAATGGGAAAAGATCTTCACCAACCCCACATCTGACAGAGAACTGATATCCAAAAATATATGAAGATCTTAGGAAACTAGACGTCAAAATACCACCTCATCTAATTAAAAAATGGGGTACAGATTTAAACAAATAATTCTCCATAAAAGAATCTTAAATGGTCAAGATACACTTAAAAAATTGTTCAACACTCTTACCTATTAGGGAAAAGCAAATCAAAACGACTCTGAGATACCATCTCACACCCACCTGTCTTAATGGCTAAGATCAAAAACGCTAATGAAAACTTATGTTGAAGAGGATGTACATTAAGGAGACTACTTCTCCAATGCTAGTAGGAATGCAAACTTGTACAGCCACTTTAGAAATCAGTATGGCAGTTTCTCAGAAAATTGGGAATCAATCTACATCAAAACCAAGAGATACCACTCTTGATCATATACCCAAAGGATGCTCAATCATACCACAAGTACACTTTCTCAGCTATGTTCATAGTAGCATTATTTGTAATAGCTAGATCCTGGAAATAACCTAGATGCCCCTCAGCCAAAGAATGGATAAAGAAAATGTGGTAAATCTACAGAGTAGAATATTAATAAGAGTTAAAAATAAATAAAACCCCAATAATATCATGAAACTTGCAGGCAAATGGATGGAACTAGAAAAAAAAAATCATCCTGAGTGAGGTAACCCAAACCCAGAAAGACAAACATGGTATGTACTCATTCATAACTGAATACTAGATGTAGAGAAAAGGATAACCAGGCTACAATCCACAGTCCCAGAGGAGCTAGGTAACAAGGAGGACCTGAAGAGACACACATAGAGCTCCCTGGGAAGAGGAAACAGATGAGATCTCCTGGTTAAACTGGTGCAGGGTAGTAGAAGGGAGGGAGAATCGCAGCACACACAAACAATTGTGCAGGGATGAGGGAGCTGACCGGATGACAGAGCTCAGAAACCTGTAAGAATATTGTTGTAGACCATGCTAGCCCAACATATGACTAGATTGAAACAAACCGGATCAACCCTATGGCAGGCAGAACTCAAAGAATTAAATATTTAAGTTTCTAAGCATCTCCACCAAAAGAAAATGTTATATCGTGTCCTAAAATGTTACAAAATCTGTTAGGAAAAGCTTTATTTTTCTTTTCTCAGCTAAGGTGAGTTGTGTAAAATTAAATGATGTCTGTATATAAGTCAACAAGTGCTAAAAAAAGAGAGAGAGAGAGAGAGAGAGAGAGAGAGAGAGAGAGAGAGAGAGAGAGAGAGAGGGAAACGCCCCCAGGTTATTCTGGGGAAGGAAACTAAAAAGAAACCTAAACTCCAGCATGGATGCTACAGAAATACTTATGAGATCAAAATATGAAATTTAGGCTTCTGGTGGTTTAATGGGGCTATGTATGTACTGTCACATGGCAAACAATTATAAAGGCAGTCGGACTCTGCTTTCTCCTTTCTATGCGTCTTAGTGACTCAAGACACGCTAAACATCTTGGCTTTACTGGTGCGCTTTCATCATGCCGCCAAATTGTGTGAAATCCTTTTGTGACAAATCGAGTTACAAGTATAGACCCTTTTCATTGCTCAGTTTGCTTTCTCTAGTCTCTCCCCTACCCTCCTCAATATGCCCTTGGTTCCTCCAGTCTCTCCCACCCTCCTCCACATGCCCTAGGTTGCCCAGTCTCTTCTCTGTCCCCGCCCTTCCTCCTCACCCCTCCCTCAACATGCCCACTAAGAAAGTGCATTAAAATATCGCTTCCTCTAATTAAGTCACATGAAAAGAGCATGGATCTTCACCTCAGAAACTTGATGCACTTCAGCTACTTCCATCTTTCAGAATTCTGAGGTTGACAAATAAATTTAATTTTTAAAAATTGATCTTTATCAAAAGTGAAAGAAAAAAAAGAGTACCCCGTTCAACACAAGAAGATAACACACAGACTAAACCTAAATCTCAATCAGTTTCAACAATGTGGTCTCAACATGTGGAATAGAAAGTTAAGAGTAAATGTGTCCCCAGAGTGTAGGACTCACAGGTACAGCAAGGAATAGACATTGTTAAGTTTTTCAGGAAACTTGGATAAAATGAAAAGACACAAAGAACAAACTGCTCACTAGGAAACTTTAAAAAGAACATCGTATCAACCGACAGCAAAAAAACACTAAAAAATATCATTAAATCTTAGACAGTGAAGTAAATTAGGAAACAAATGTTTATTCCTTTACTTGGCTGTAGGAGAAAGAAAGTATGAGCATGTATGAAGAACAGTCAATTCTTCAGTAGAAAACTTGTCAGTATATAAAACTCATTTTAAAAGCCAAATTCCCAATATCTACTGCTAATCTACCAAAAAGTCATAGAGACTCAATAGGCGCTAGAAGGACCTTGGTAAGTTGGATTATTCATAGAAAAGCAATTGTAAAGACTTAACAAAGTAATACCAGAGTCATTGCACTGAAAGTTACTTACCTCTGCTTTCTGAACATACCAAAATTATATATATATATTTCACTTAATAAAAAAATTCCACAACAAATTCAGAAATACTACTCTTTACTTCTTCAAGGCAATGAGGTTACTGAAGGCAATTACATAAATCTAAACCACTAACAGAACAAGTAGTGAAAGAAATGTACAAGCTTAAATGAAACATCAAAACCTGAATATAAATTTTTAATGCATTAATAATAATTGTTAGCAAAGAAATATCAAATAACTGAAACATACAGCCTCGCAGTACATTTTTATGACTGTTTGTTTTTGCCTCATTCTATCTTTCTATAGAATTATTGCCTAGGTTCTAGGAAGTCTCTGTGGTACCAGAATGAATTGTTCCAGCACCTAACGGGACAATATTGCTCATAGCTAGCTTAAGTCATTCCAGTTTAACATAGACACAAGGAAAACAAGGGCATGTCATCTATAGTACATAATAAAAACTGGCATAAAATGTTTAAATATTACTGTCATCATCATAAAACTTATTTAAAACTGAGTTATTATTATATACAAGTACAAATGCTTAAGTTGAATTGTGTTCTTTTTAATGTCAATCAACTATATTTAGAAATTATAAGATGTTTATTAAATTTATAATATGGTATCCTATAACGGCATTTATGTCATTGCTAGGAGAGAGAGAGAGAGAGAGAGAGAGAGAGAGAGAGAGAGAGAGAGAACACGAAAGAATCAGTATGTCTCCTACTTTTTTTGCTACGCAAAATAGACACATACATCTTCAAAGACACCAACTCAGCAATTTCAAAAGCTGTTACTTCAAAAGTCTGGTGCTTCTATTGGTGCTGACATGTCCTCTCTTCATTGCTGGGGTGACAGTTCCTCTTGGAGTCATGACTGCGCCATTCTCATTAATGTGAGCAGGATTATGTGTCCCACCCTTTAGCATCGTGGCCATCTCCAGGCCTCCCCCTCTGCACGCTGCACTGAATCACGCTGTCTTAGGGTAGTCTGCTTCTAGAGTAATCCCACTCTACCCCACACACTGCTGTGCCACTGAGCCTGGCTTTTAGGTGTATGAGTCAAGCAGTCAAGCACCTTTGGGTACTACAGTGATAAGGATTTTCCACATTAATAACCCCACTTAAACACGCAAGCATGCATTGCTTTACCCAAGATGATGTCAAGGCAAGCAACCCACACACAGGTAATCAGCTTCTAATGTAGCATCTCCCACACTGCACGGATCAGCTACTTTTACCTGCTAAGCCACCTTTATTACTCCAAATCTTTGTTTTCAAGCCAGCACTGGATTATTAATTTCTAGAAGCATGTAATAAAGGGAGGCATATATGTGAAAAAGTGAGTCCAAAAACCCAATGAAAAACCATAGAGCAAAAGGTATTTTTTAAAAAATGAAAAAATGAGAAGAGGAGTGAGCAGGAGGCGGCTGCAGTGGTTACTTAGACTGAATATATGAATGTGTGTGTGTGTGTGTGTGCGTGCGTGCGTGCGTGTGTGTGTGTGTGTGTGTGTGTGCGTGTGTGTGTATGCATCAGAAATAGTGAACCAGTATGAATTGTCACTTGGATAGGAAGTGAGCAAGGCTAATGAAAATTCAGTCTTAACGGGCATCGTAAAGGGAAATGCGAGGCACGGGGTTGAGGCAGAGGCAGGGTAGAGAAGTTAGCATGAAACCTGAGTACAAATGGGACCTGGACTGAGCTTGGCTTCACACAATGACAGAATGAGTGATGAGATCAAAATTCTCAGCACCATGAGCCCCAAATCACCCATCACAAGACACCCCAAAACCAGACGGCAGCCCACAAATCAGCACAGCTTCTAAAGCTCTCCAGGTAAGCCTGACTCCAGGGAGCATTTTGGCGTTGGTCCATATCCTTCTGAGACCTTGCTTCCCCACATCCTTGGCCTAGGCGATTTTAATCAGCTCTCAGAGTTGAAAAGCCACTGTTTGAAGTAACAAGATGAATCTTGAACATTTATGACCAGACTTTGGCCCCTCCACTGAGATCTGGACTACTACACATCTGACTCCTTGGAATCTCCTCAAAGGTGTGTAACAGGCAGCTGAAATTGAACAAACGCACACAACAACTGTAGGCTGAACCCCACCCACCCTTTCACCCAATGTGTGGGCCGCATTTTGACTGAAGTTAAGTCCTGTCTTATATTGAGTGTGTTGGTTCTCTTTCCAAGTCATGTCAGTTCCACTTTCAAAATGTATTTCCTTTATGGCTACTTCTCTTTTTGTTCTTTGTTTGTTTTTTGTTCTCTGTGTAGCTTTGGAGCCTGTCCTGGCACTCCCTCTGTAGACCAGGCTGGCCTTGAACTCACAGAGATCTGCCCCTGTGGCCACTTCCTATCACCTCCCAGCTACCATCCTACTATCTCTTGTTATCTGGGATAAGCCACAGTCCAAGCCCATTTCACTCATCCAAACACCTTTAGCTGCCTTTTAAACCTGTAAGGTAGCTTGCGTACACAGGGTTCCCACTTTATCTAGAGCAAACGCCTCAGCAAAGCCTATGGTCCTGTCACCTCATCCTGCCTTCTTCCGGTCTCTAGTTCTTCTAGTACTAGGTCTCTCGTCGGTCAGAAAAAGTTCAAGAATTTATTTTTAAGTCAACCTGGTTCCCACCTTGGGTATTTTGTGCATATTTGAAATATGCATAATAATAAGCTTGCAGGGTAAAGAGCAGAAGGTTAAGAAACTGGGGAAGCCAGGGAGTGGGTCTAAGCAGCTGTGTAAAGCTGGAAGAAGGGTCTTTGATTCATTCTCATCTTCCATAGCAAAATGGTTAAAATTATCTTTCCTCTGCCTCCACCTAGTTCGCTTTTTTCTTTAGTAACAGGCTATTTACTAGAAAATTAAAGCTGAGATTTTAGAACAAGCTGAGGATAAACACAGACTTATGAGCTGGCTTGAGCAGAGAGGAGTGGGTACTGCAGCATTAGCCATGATGCTGCCTGTGACTCAGGCTCTGACTGTGTCTTACGCCCCCTCAGGCTATACTGGTTAGCCGAACACTGAAGTAGCCCCTCTAGGAGCCCTAACAAAGCCAGCATCAATGGTCTGGTGCTCGGATGGTGTTCGGTGACGCAAGTGACAAGCTGTTTTAGATAAGCACAGGTGAGCCCTTTGTTTCATCTGTCATTTGTCACCCTGCCTCCTTGGAACATGTATGAGACACAATATGAGACAGAGGGCGAAAGCAGATAATGCCCTTACTGTCCCAGATTAAACAGTGGTTATGAATGTGGTACGCTGACTCATTTTTGTATGTGCAACTTCACTTATCCATTTTTGTGCAAAAGTGAAGCATTTAACAAATAAAATCATTGAATATCAGTCCCGTTAGTCCCATGAGGCAGGAATTGGACATTAGAATGTCTGTAATGCAGTGCTCCCTGTGGACATGACCTACGGCCTACAGGTATGCGTGTACTTGGTTATTTACATGGTGTTCCTTCCGTTTCACACAGGCAAGCATGAGACACAAACGATATTGAAAGGTTTCAAGGTTTCAGGGGCACCCTGGGAAACACCTACTGCATCCAAGATAAACAAGGTAAAAACAACCAAATAAATATTTATCTGCCAATGTTCCCAGTCATCAGGACTTTCAATTTAGGGTTGAAAGATATTTAATAACAAAGTAAAGTTTAACAAAACTGTGTGCAAAATATTTAAAGAGAGACATCACTGAAGATGGAAGTCGATCAGGTGGCTTTGGATGTGATACAAGAAGGGGACAAGCTAGGGGACCACTTCAGGGAGAAAGGCACGGTAAGGAGGCAGAGCCAGTCCACCCATAATGGCCTAATAGAAAGGACAGTGCTGGACCTTCACCCCTGTTCTTCATTTGGTGCTTTTGTGAAGGATGGGAACTGGGAAACTATTTTTCTCCCTTGGGGAAATTTGTTTAGAATGGTATTTTAAAGATACATTAGCTTTATGAAGAAGGGATTTTTATGGACTAAAGTGTCTTACTGAGGAAAGCAACCTCCAGGAAATCCATTAGACTAAAAGGAAAAATGTCAACAAAGTTGGAAACTATGGCACTGGTTATGGATGTGTGTGTGTGTGTGTGTGTGTGTGTGTACATGTGCATGTAAGCGTGCAACACACTCACCTGACAGGAGGATGAGAGATAATGCTCAAATGCTACTGTACTTTGTTCACACGGCTTAGCATTGTGCCTCCCCCATGTCCTAAGGGTCTGAACTGTTAATACGTGGAACATCATTAGAGGTACCTTTTAAGCCCAGGAATTATTCAAAAATACACAATATAATATGCAAGATGTGATTATGAAGACATGAGATTGATTTCATGAGTCACAGAGAAAAATAAGATTCATTATATAACAATCATGCCTTGTATAAATTATAGTCCAGCCAACAGGGACACTAAATATGCACTTTAATTTGGATTACAGTACAAAAGTAGCTTCACCGTCTAATGAGATGAATTATTAATCAATGCTAAAAGATACTTTTAAAAAGCCCTGCTTGAATAAAGGCCAACTCTAATCTCATGTATTTTATAAGTAATCTTCAATAAGTCATTATCATTTTATTCTCAATTAAACCACACCCTTATGTAGGACACTTTTTATAAGTTAGAAGTTGTATCTAGGTTGATGGTGCAGGCCTGTAGTCTCAGCTACTTGAGAGACTGAGGCACAAGGATTGCAAGCGCAAGGTCTCCCTGGGATACAGACTAAGTTGCCAAGGCCAGTCTTGGCAACTTAGTGAGACAATGTCTCAAAAGGTACAAAGAGACCTGGGGTCATAACTTAGCAGTGCTTTATGTATCTCCAGGAGGGCCTGGATTCAAACCTTAGGACCAAGGGAGAAACAAAAGGAACAATTTGCATCAGCAATGAAATTTTTGTCATTTTATTCCTGTTGGGTGGGAAAATAATTAAAAAGTAATATGCTTTAAGAAACTGAGTTCAGTCTGCAAGATCTTCAGCAAGTAAGGGTGTTCACGCCCAAGCTTGGGGACCTGAGCTTGATTCCTAGGGCCCACACAG
>NW_004949182.1:712307-738623 GCF_000317375.1 Microtus ochrogaster
GTTGCAGCACAGACATTAAGGGCAACATTGAATAAATGGGACCTCCTGAAACTGAGAAGTTTCTGTAAAGCAAAGGACACTGTCACTAAGACAAAAAGGCAACCCACTGACTGGGAGAAGATCTTCACCAACCCCGCAACAAACAAAGGTTTGATCTCCAAAATATATAAAGAACTAAAGAAACTAGACTTTAAAATGCTAATCAACCCAATTAAAAAATGGGGCACTGAATTGAACAGAGAATTCTCAACAGAAGTTCGAATGCCCAAAAGATACTTAAGGATATGTTCAACTTCTTTACCTATCAGGGAAATGCAAATCAAAACAACTTTGAGATATCATCTTACACCTGTCAGAATGGCTAAAATCAAAAACACCAATGATACCTTATGCTGGAGAGGATGTGGAGTAAGGGGTCATTTAGCAATCTTAGCAAAAGTTATCTGTAGTTATCAAAATTCAATAAAAATACAGAAAATGTGCCTTGGGTATTCAGTTCTGGAAGCACTTAGGAAATAACTGTGGTGTAGTAGAGCCCTTTGTTTTATTCTGGTATGAATTCATTCAGGCATGAGTTCAAGGGTAACATCAGAAGAGTGGATCTGAGTTCCTGTACTAAAGCACAGAAGTTCATACCTAATGACGTACACCAAACATTAAAGGAGAGATGCAAACCATGCCAGAAATATGACTGCACTAACGGACAGGTGCACGGTCCTGAGAGGGGGGGGAGGGGGAGATGGAGAGCGCTAGAGCTCTGGCACATTGGCACATGCAGGAGCCAATGGTGGACAATGGATCCCTGAAAACTGAAGTTAACAGACAGTTTTGGGGTGCCTTATTCGGTGCTGAGAACTAAACTCCAGTCCTCTGGAAGAGCAGCAAGTACTCTTAGCCATGAAGTTTGTAAAGAGTGCTTTTTTCCCCCCTAAGAAATTACAGATGTTAAACAAAGTGAAAGTCTGAGGTTTTATTTAGCTGCCAGCCCTAAAGGTAAAACATTTTATTGGATTTCTTGTTTTTCATCACTTCATCCTCTCCAACAGTCTGATTTCTAGTTCATACCATAACTGAATTGTTTTGTATAATGTGATAATACTGCGGGAAGGCATGTGAGAGCTCTGAGAAATATGTGGGGGAATGCTGAAACTTACGGTGTGATCTGAAGAAAGGCAGTTCCTTTAAATGTCAGAAACAGAGCATAAGAAAGGCAGCAATGGTGTGTCCAAGAAAACGCAAAGCCAGCATTGCTTGTGGTACAGAATTCACACAGCCAAATAGTGTAAGATACATCCCCAAATTGGGAAGTTTACAAAATATGGGAGGTGGCGACTCAGTGCAAATGGAAGCAGTGTTTCTGGACAATTGACAGCTTAAGACATGCAGGCTGGACTTGTGAATGAAAACCCAAGACTCGCCGAGCACTAAAAAGGTTACTGTTTGAAGATGAATGAAGGATCGGAGCCAGAATGATGGGAACAAGAATCCCTAAAGAAGAAATCTATACAAAGGGCTGGTCCAGGAAGAATCTGTGGGAATTAATAAGTAATTGGATAACTGAGGAGCTGGGCAGATGGAAGGGAAGTGAAGAATCAAAAAAGATTCTGGATTATTTGGTGGAAGGAGACAGCAATTAGGTAGAATTTGAAGCATGGGGCTGTTTCATAAGGAAATGCTTTTCAGAAGAGTTGATTTAATTAAAATATACATGAAATATATATTCTCTGAGCTTGATGTTAGGCTAGGTACAGAGGACTCATAATTTATCAACTAGTCCTCACAAGGCAGGAGCTTATAGCAACCCAAATAGAGACCGACAGATATTATTTGTGCAGTTGAAGTCCAAGAAATGAGGTGAATTTCTCAGGGAGAAAGTCCTGTGTAGTCTAACATTTTCCTGCAGAGATTACCTGGTTACTTGTCTTATTACCAGAAACAACCGATAACCACCTCATATGCAGCTTTCTCTTCAAAATATATTAAAAATATCTCAATGCCAGCCTTCATATTGACTTCCACCTTTACTGAATCTATTTTTCCTCTTGAATACTTAGTTTCTCTTTATTATATTCTAACATTATACCACCCTTTTCTTTGTGAGTATTGCTGTTGGTATAACTTAATGCAATCAACACCAGCACTGAATGTAAAATACAATTTAACCTTCATAACTCCCGTGAAACCTTGGTGAGCGCTTAAGCACCTCCGAAGTAGTTACCAGTAACTGTGCAATCCACACTGTCTCTGGAACTGAACCCGGAATGGAAGACTCTACATGAGTGACTTAGATTCTGGTTCCATGTTCTTTATTCTACCAGACAGGGTCTCACACACAGACTCGCATGGGCCCTTCATTTCTTTGCTTTCCACAACCACCCAGATTCATTTTTATATCATCTCAGAGCTGCATTCTGAGCTATTTCACACAGCCCTTTCTGGTTCCTGCGATTCCAGCCAGAACAGGCAGCAACTCTTAGTTCCATTTTACCAAGGAATTCATTAATTCAAAGATTTCTTTGACTCTTGTGCCAGTCCACATGAGGTAGAGCTGGACTGTGTGATGCACGGGATGTGGGATGTCTGGGGTCAGAGTGCTGTGGAACATGCCTTTTTTTTGCTCAGCTGCATTCTTGGTGGCGGTCTGCAGGGGCCTGGATGATAGAGCAGCTATTTCACACGGCCCTTTCTGATTCCTGCAATTCCAGCCAGAAAAGGCAACAACTCTTAGTTCTACTTGACCAAGGAATTCCTTAATTAATGGGGAGAGAAAGTAATTTCTCCAGGTCCTACAACTACCGAACAGTAAACCACCACCATGAGGCACCAAATGAATATATGATCATTTCTGTTTTCTTGCAGTTACCTACTGGCTTGTTATATTCACGCACTTTCTGCCCTCCCCCGAATCAAGACCTCATGATATGCATCATGTGCTTGATCTCATCACTAACCTGTAAGAAGAATGATTTTCCAGTTTTATGTATTGTCAGGTATGATGATTTGGGCATGAAGTGTGCCCCACCCCCTGTTCATCTCAAAGACATGTCTTAAAAGGTTGGTTGCTAGCTAGTGACACTGGTTACGAGACTCTGTAACTCGTGGGGATCTATCTGGAGAGAGTATGCCACTGGAGGAAAGGCCCTGCCGTGGAGCTCCCTGCAGTCCGCTCATTGTGCCATGCAGACAGTTTCTGTTACATGTTCCCACTGGACTCATACTCGGTGTCATGCCAGACGCAGAAACTCTGAGTCGACTGGCCACAGCTGAACTCTCTGAAGCTGCCAATCGAGATAAATCCTTCCTCCTTCAAGTAGATTCTATCAGAAATTTTGTCCCAGTGAAGCAAAGAGGTACAGTAGGTAATTCCACAAGAGAGCTCCGCCTGGCTGTGCGACACGCCCTGCCTGTCAGCAAGGGCTATAAATACAAATGACAAAGGAGGTCCATTGGGCAGTCACGGCTCACAACAAGGAGGACACCGAATGGTCAGTGGTCAAGGTATTCTAAACCACATACTGACAAAAGAACGAAAACTGATAAACTAGCAACACCCACACCAGAGGCCAAAGTCTTCCTGGCTAACTGAATACAAATATGATTCCAAGCAGTTGTTATTATGATATTATCTTATCATGGTGTTGGTGAAAAACAAATGATTTTTTTTTAAATCTAGAACCCAATATCTAAGTGAATGGTCAGAGTAACTGACCAAAGGACCTGAGGTGAAGGGTTCAATGACTGATCCTCAGCAGTTTCAGTGCTTTAGAGCCTGCGCTGTAGTAAAGAAAGCTGCCCCGGCTTTCCTCTAGTCAAGAGAGGGAGGAAACAGTACCCGTATCTGAAGCTACATAGCATTTTAACAGTTAAAAATTGTCTGCACTTAAGCAGAGGGAGAATTAGGAACCTTGCCATGGCAATACGCCAAAACTGAAACTCCCTGGAGCCAGGTCCACAGCACCAGAAAAATAATTAACTCACTTCCAAACAGAGCACACCCCACTATGAAGAGATGGCATTACTTTTCTCAGGTCAGTGTGCTGAGAAAAGTCATGTTCTTATGATACACATTCAACACAAAACCCCCTAGCAACTTCTGTTAACGGAAATATTGAGAAAGCCACCTTCAGTAGTAAAAGTGGAAACAGCATGGAAAGTATCAAATACAAAGAACAGAGAAAATAACATGAAGTAGAAATAAACCAACCAAACTTTGATGTAGAATTCTACAAAGCACCATTCCCTAGTAAGTATTTGTTTAGTGCTTGTGATGCATAATAAATAAAGAATATAAGATGCGGAGCACCAGGATTAGCCCTCTAGAGAGTCTCCATGTACCTTCAAGGATTTGAGTTCATTATTCTCATAAGAAAGATCATTGGTCTCAGGGTCAGTGACTATGTCAGATACAATCAGGACTCTTCAATATAAGACTAGACCTACAACTATGGTAGACGATGATAGAGATGAAACATACGTAAGTCGTGGGGAGATGACTGTCTGGCCCAAAGTGACACAGCAGTAGGACTGATGTTTGCATAATGCTGGGTGATTTTCAAAATCTATGTTGCAGTTTAGTTACTGGGAGAGAAATAAAGAAATGAGACATGAGCCGTTACCTAGTAATCAAAGTACTTTTTCTGGGACCGGAGAGATGGCTAAGGGGGTGAGGCGTAAAGGCTTGCCATACAAGCATGAGGACCTGGATTCAGATCCCTGGCACCCTGTAAAAGTAAGGTGTGGTCATGAACATCTGGAAACTTATATACTGTGGGGATGGTAGGTAGAGACAGGTCGATCCCGGTAGCTTTCTAGCCAGCCTGTCTAGCCAACTGGTGAACTAAGTACAGTAAGAAACCTTGTCTCAAAAGATAAGGTGGAAAACAATTAAGAAAGACTTTTAATTAAAGCCATGGCCTCCAAATGCATGGGCACACATAAAGGAGGGCATGCATATACATTCTACACATGAACACACGTTCACTATACACAGCCAATATTTTCCTTAGAATTGCACTGGATTACAAGTTTAGAAAATAATGAGATTTAGTTGATATAATTTTTATTTTTTTAAATTTATTTATTTATTAAAGATTTCTGTCTCTTCCCCACCACCGCTTCCCATTACATATAGGCATCCTCCTGAATATTAACCTTCATCAGGCGATGAAAGGAGACAGAGACAGAGACCCACATTGGAGCACCAGACAGAAATCTCAAGGTCCAAATCAGGAGCAGAAGGAGAGAGAACACGCGCAAGGAACTCAGGACCGCGAGGAGTACACCCCCACATTGAGAACATGGGGATGTTCTATTGGGAACTCACCAAGGCCAGCCAGCCTGGGTCTGAAAAAGCCTGGGATAAAACCGGACTCGCTGAACATAGCGGACAATGAGGACTACTGAGAACTCAAGATCAATGGCAATGGGTTTTTGATATAATTTTTAAACAATCTCTCCTTATTAACAAGTGTATAAAAGTGATTTTCCAAAGTAAAAAGCTGGCTGATTTAAAATAAAGCATCCGTAGGCACTCAGGCTACAGAAACATATTAGTCATTTAGTTCCTTACTGGAACCAGACAGCAAGCTTTCTATGAGTCAAGGAGAATGGGTTTCTCCTGAATACTTTGCACTTTAATCAAAGAGTGAGCTCAGACTCAAGTCCCAGCAGGCAGCATGCAAGGATGGATCCTGGGCAAGCATCTGTGTGCTTTCAATGGGTGAGTGTCCATGACAACAGCAGAGAGCGCCACAACAGTGTGAGTAACACTGTTAGCAGAAGTGGAGATTAAGGATAGAATTAGCCGGGCCATCAATCTCCACGTTGTCTGTTTTTCTTACAGGCGAATCCTCACGAGCGGAAGGGAGAACCGTCACAGGACGCATGAATCTGCCTACGCGGTATTTCAGTCCTGCTCCTGCGCTGAGGGAGGACCTGTCTCTAAATGCTCCCAGATGGAACAATACAACCCTTAATCTGCCCTCCTAAACTTGAGAAACACCTTCTCAAGTTCCCAATAATTGCTATAGGTACATGAATATATAAATAAAGAAACACATTCATTTTCTAAAAATAAACATGTAGAAGGGTGCCATTCCGGGGGCAAGTTTCCAATTACCTGAAGAACTTTCCTTTGATATCACTTAAATGTAATTTCCTTATACAAGAAATAAGTTAACACCGGGGAACAATTTTCTCTCCAAATAGCTGTCCTAATTGCTATTATGTCATCTGTACTTACAAGTGAGTAACTGATGAAATCTAGAAGGGCAGTTGCCACTGTAAAAACAACAAATAATGTAGCTATAATTGAAATATTTAAAATACCAAACTGCTAATAAGCACTTTTCATTAAGTATATGAATTTTGAATTTTATTACATTTCACTTTTAAAGTTCTTATGACAATATGAATAGAGAAAACAAATCCGAAGTCTGCTCTAAACAATTTATTGTTTTCTGTTTATTCATAGGTAAGCTTTTCTGCTGTTATGGTACCCCAATAACACAGCACAAGAATTACCGAATAATCCTTCATTGTTTTACTTTAAAAGCACTCTAGGTTACAGGGTCCTTGGTAATTCCATGATTAACCTGCAGCAGATGACATGTAAGATGCTGTTTGATGCTCATATCCACTCTTGATGGATGCTTTCGCAACTGGTCCATCTATATTTGCATTCTGCTTTGAGAATACTTAGAGATCTTAAATGTTGATAAATACTGTTCATTTTCATGTTGAAAATAAGGACATTACATGTCACATTAACACATCTTACAATAATCATTGATTCATTCTACAACTGCATGCTAGAGACTCACTATTTACCTGGCATTATGAACTGCACGGATACAGGAGTGTACAACAACAACAATAACATCAACAACAAAATACAAACACAAACATATGATAAAGAAAATTTAGGGCAGTATTAGGCAGTTACAGAGTACGTTTTCAAGAATCAAAGATTTAAATCCTCAGGTAGAGAAAGGCTGAAACAGTCAGCTTGAGAAAAGAAACATGCTATTTATAAAGTGACAATAAGGCCCCACCGCTGAAGACAACACTTACATACCTCACCAAACACAGAGAAGCTGAACTGGTGCCTATCTAGAGTTCATGGTACTGGCAGGAACTCTGCGTGCTATCACAGGAGAAAGGTAATCATCAAAATAGCTAAAAAACATAAACTTTACAACGGTGACCTGTCTGCATGAAACACTGTTCTAATAGTGGCACAAGTGTAGGAGTAACCAACCACTCTGAGTGGACTTAAGGACCACTCCACAATATGGAACTCATGCCTCACACTGCTAGGGTGGCCAACAGACTGCATAGGTCACAGGCCTTGGGGAAAACCAGATACTATTGCTTGGCTAATAGGCCACTAATCTCAGCCTCTTGGGTTCTGAACAGAGACAGATAGATGGGAACCAGCAGTCAGCTATCTTCTAGGGGTGAAATTCGACACACTACTCCAAATCTTCACCAGTGGTCCCAAGAGTTTCAAATAGGGACACACATGTGTTTGTGTGTGTGTCCGTGAGTTCATGAGTGTTTACAGACATATAAAAACAATCTCATAAAACATAATAGATAAATGCATAACATATAACAGTAAGATTTGGCATAAGGGAAAGTTTTTAATAAAGGAGACTCATGATAATTTAATTATGACATAAACCATAACTATATTCCAGAACTCCAAAGAACTGAATCGCTTTCTCTAAGTGCCCCCATTTAGAGATGAGTTCTTCATGTAGACAGGCCTCAGATTTCAAGCTAAAACAGGGCAATCAACATCCAGGTTTTCTCTCCTTTACTGTGAATAGTAATACCACCCTAGGAGCCAGGAATTCACTCCAATTATGTTCATTTTAGAGTCCTTCTGTGTCTATCACTTTTCCAGGTCTGTGGCCTTATTGCCATCTCTTGGCTACATTCCCCACCTCCACGCACACTTCTTCCTCATCTATGGATCCTCTCAACTCTCACCAGGCTTCTAACTAACACGGTTTCGCTGTTGTATAGTTCCCAGTTTCACCCACTCAACAACCTCTGCATAAGCCTGTGCTATAGCTCCAAGGCTGATCAAGTCTGATTCTAAGAGTAGATCTCTATCAACCAGAGAGAAATCTGTTCTGCTGACTGTTCCACATGCCCTTCAGCGCCATGGCCGTGGCCTAGGTGAGTTTTCTCATCATGCCTTGTTAGTAAGCCCCATCCTGATCATACACTATTGCTATCACATCTGGCTGTCTCAGGTTTCTGTGGTCCTATTCGTGCTGATCCATCTGAGTCACTGAAGACCCCAATGTAAAACACCTCGGCAAGTGGCTACTAATCATTCGAAGGTTACCTCTTTAATGAAGCCAGGACAGACACAAGTCTTACTAATTGTGTTCCCAGCGGATGCCTTCGATATGCCTACCACACCAAAACCTGGGCTTTATGTACTTGCTTGCTGCTCTCCTCAAATGGAAAGATAATATTGTGCTGTATTTCCTTACAGGCTCTGGGAGTTAGCACAAGAATGGCACAAAATGACCCTGAGTATCTGCTGAGTCTGAGGTCAGACAGGAAAACAGGAGTAACGTATGCATGTAGGAAGGAGCAGGAGCGGAGTCCGGTGGAAGCCTCTTCCCAGCTGAGAAGTCAGAATCCAGCACAATTAACCATTCAAGGCCCTTCTCCCTCCTGGCTGAAAACCTACAGCTCTCTAGTGAGCTCACCCTGAACCACTCCAGTGTTCCAGGTGTATTACTTCATCAGATTGTGATTCCATCCCCGGCAGTGCAGCCGCCGCCCTACAGTCTCACTTATCAAGAGAGAAAAACAGAAGACACTTTTCCTCAGCAACCTTTGGAGGGGTAACTTGAGAGTCACCAAAAATGCCACATCGTGAAGCTAAGAAGCTTCATTCTGACTCTCCCATGAAGAGAGCCCCATATCCACACCTGGGGATGCCTTACTGCTTCCTGTGCTTAGACTCTGTGTTAAAATGTCCTTCAATGAACAGTGACACTTCTTTGAGAAGCACACATACTCTGGTGTGTGCTTTTGTTCCTTGAGTACTTTCCTTCATCCAGGTAGGTAAAGGTCCATAGAAACAGAAAGGCAACGTCTCGGGGTGCTGAGTGTGACAGTGCAGAGCCTCTGGCCCCTCACCAGTAAGAAATACACGTAGGTAGATAATCAAGAGAATCAATCCCATAATTAGAAGCAAAGATGAAAGTGTGTTATAGAGTCTATCAGAGAGCCTACAATAATAACAGATGTAATCCTTCATCATTATCATGCCCACCTATCACCAAACACCAGAATTCTATGGGGATGTCTTATTTCGGGTAAGCAAAAATTTGATGAAGCCTACACAGCGCTCTTCCCAAGGGAGCCGAGACAAGCTTTTCTTTTTATAAAGCGGCTGTCGCCTTTTAAATGACAACCGCAGAGATGGCGTCAATAGGAGACTATGCTAATAAAGTGTTCTGCGCATTTAGGGGGCACATGCTAGGTAATAAATATGATATTCTGCAACGGGCCTGAGGAACCTACACAGCTTTACCAAAACTCAGGCCAACGAGTAAAATACCTAAGGGAAGGAGCGGGCACTCTGATCCTCACAGACGTGTTCTTTAAACTATGTTCTTTTGCTCTCTCTCTTCAAAAACGGGCAGACGTTCCAACCAACTTCACTCAGTAAAACTGTAACTGTGCATTTGAAATTACACCGCTGTTGAACTAGAGGACTGGGTAGAAGTGACAGGAGACATGAGTTACTACACACGCACATCTTAGCTTTGTGGAGTCTAGTGGAGAACAGACTATGAATTTCAAGAATCACGCATTTCCGGAAGGTGTTGGAAGCCAAATGATTGCATTTTCCATGATTCCCAGGGGCTTCTTTTCTACCTCACATCATCTGTGGCCTTCTGCTCTGTCGGGCTCCAGGCAGTTCCTAAACAAATTACTATCACTTCCACAGGAACTGAGTTCTTAGCTGTGGAGAATCTATGATTACCAAGGAGGGCAAAGATATTTAAATACCTTCAAGCTTGCTAGAAGCCAAGAAGAATTGAGATGATGATAAAAGTCTGATATCTTTCATAGGAAATTCTGGCCATCTAAACTCATGTCTGAGAAAGACAACTTATCAAAAACTTCTTCATTTTCTATCCTAAGATGTTTCAAGACCAGAGGGTAATATTGATCTACAAAGATTTCAAATCTTCCTAGCTAAAATATTGCTATGTTTAAAATTTTACCTTCTTAAAATAAAGGAAATGATTTGTCTTCCAAAGATGACCTAGAGTTTATTTGGTTCCCTTCCTATCTGAAAATGTTATTTTCAGCTGATTATTAAGGTTTCGGTTTCTTTTTAAATCACTGAATGTATGGTTTTGCGTTTGTGTGTGTGTGTGTGTGTGTGTGTGTGTGTGTGTGTACAGGTTTGCATGCCAGAGAACACACATGGAGGCCAGGGATGGCAACCTCAAGTGTGTGACTGTGTCTTCCATCTTGTTGAGAAGGGTATCCTGTGTTCCTGCTTGCTGTGTCCCCATATGCCAGGCTAGATGGCCTGCAGGCTTCCAGACATTCCTCAGCACCTTACCCATGAAGACAGCTTCCTAGCCCTCAAGTTTGGATCTTATAAAAAATAAGACTCAGGCACACACAACACTTCCATGTGGAGAATGTGGGCTTTTAAAGTTTGATTTTGACACATTAAAAACAAAAACCTCTATTTAGGATTTGCAGTAAAAATAACTAAATTAATAATCAGTAAATGGGAGAGAGACCAAGGTAAACTTTTCTAGGACACTTTTGTTTGCCACCTTCTTGCTTTACACTGAAAATTATGGCATAGATTTTATTACATTAGGAGTTTTTCTAATACCTGGGGACTGGGCTCAGTTAACAAAGTGCTTGCTGCTCCACCATAAGGACCTCAGTTTGGATCACAAAGAACCCACATGAAGAACCAGGCATGGTGGTGGTGCGCTAATGATCCTGGTGCTAGGGAAACAGAGAAGGTGGCTACATGGGCTCATGGGCCAGTCAGCCCAGCCTTCTTGCTAAGACCCTGGCCAAGAGATGCTATCTCACAAAACATTGTTCATGTCTCCTAAAGAGGGATATGGGAGGTTGTCATCTGACCTAGTGCAAGGACAAACACACACATGGACACGGACACATACACACACGCACAGACACACACGTATGCGCACCTAAAAAGAACACTCCAGAAATATACTTCAAAGGAGTGGTAAAAATTAGATGGCTTTATATAGAATCACTGCATTCAATATGTAATGTGGGTCAAATGTTGCCAAAGCACAGAAAGCAGGTATGAGGAAAGCAGCGTTCAAGTTTGTTGACAAGTTTTTAGGGTCTCAATGATAACACGATCTTGCTTCCCAGCCTATGTGAAGGTGTTTCCATTTAAAAAACTGGAAGCATCCTAGCCGTGAGATGAACGTGAATGGGAGGGGAGACTGCTGAGCCCATAACTCCATGCAGCCGCCTCTCTACTGTGCAACAGGCAAACTCTGCCAGCAAAAACAAGCAACTAAATTCTGTTGAAACAAAAACGGCAGAGTGTAAAATAGCAGCCTGCCATCAGACATTGGGATTTTGATTCTCATCAATGGCAGCTGAAACAGCCCTCGCCTCCCAGTTCACTGTGGGAAAAATGTAGCATGAAGCAGACAATGCCATCTGCAAGCAAGTCGGAGGACGATGCTTATTGGTCTGCTCCATTATCCTCCAGCCCCAAATCCACAGCTCCCGGATGCCTGTGTGGGATCTTCGTCATTCTGGGAACATACCTGCTGCTCCTAGCAACTGCACATTCAGGGAAATACACAGAGAGTTTTTAGGAGAAGACTCTACAGTGTGGTGCCATGTTGGAAAACTTCAACCTAAAGGTTTCTGACTGGTCTGTTTGGGTTCACAAGGAAGGAAAAGGGACATTTTGGGACAATGAAGATATGAAGCCAACGAAGTGTCTCGGCACAAAAGGCACTGTGGACGTGGAGCCTGCCCACGCAAAGAGCCATCACAGGGGGCTACACAACTACTTCTAGTTCACCTATGGGAGATGCTAAGCGCAAGCCTGAAAGTATCTACCTCGACAAAGAGGTCACGATCTCACACAGAGATGGAATCAACAGCACCAATATACACTGTCATAGCACCAAGGAGAAACAGAGACCTGATGAAGCACCTTGATTAAACAGATTGAAAACACCATGAGCTGACTGGATTATTAACAACTCCAAAACCACCCATGTGTTTGAAAGCTGCTGGGGGAGCTGCACGGAGTCAGGGCAGTAAATCTGCGATGTCAGCACCACAGAGACTGTCTTCTTGGAAGGCGCTGTCACCAGGAAAGGCACATGTTTTTCTGACTGGCTGAATGAGGAAAGGGAAGTCCTGAGAAGTAGGTCTAGGCAGCCTGCAGATTGCACAGCTGGAGTCTGTGGAGCGCAACCCCACCCACATGATCAGGAGCAAGGGCAGTGACTACTGGTTACAGTTTGGGCGTGGTACAGTAGTATCACCATGGCAGCACCTGAGATAACAACAGTTATAAACTTTATCTTCATGACTTATGCCTATGTGTCAAATCTAGTAACACTGAAATAGACATTTGAGTATTCACAGCATGTGTGGTTTATCATCTTTTAAATACCCCTTGCTACCACTAAACTATGTCAATTTTATCCTGCTGGACCTTTCTACCACCATATAATCCATTGCTTCTATTTATGTACTACTGTCTCAGGCATGAAAGCAATCTCTAGTCACCTGACTCTTACACCAGTTCTCATCCGATAGCTGCCAGAGCCTTGTCCATAGCCATTCATCTGGGAACCCAGAGCTCGGAGAGCAGCCTCAGGTTTCAGAAGGAGTTTCCTTAATACTTTCCATATTTCAGGACATTTTTTTTCTATTTAAAGATGTTTAAAGAGGGAACGAGCAGGCTCCACAGAAACGTTATCATGTCTGCTTCACTTTTGTTGTTCTGCAGGGACTCATCCAACACTGAAATGGCCCTCCACTGCCAGCCCCAGATGGTCCACTTGATAAGGAGAGGCCTCTGGGGAGCCTGAACGCAGAGGAGAAGTATCATCTAAAATTCCTAGGACAGCCGTAAGTCTTGGCTCGGGAGATCTTTTTCTTGATGTTGCTTTACGATGGTCACTTTTCATGCATCATCCCCACACTGATTCAGTCCCAAAAAGGACGACACAGGAGAAAAGTCCCCCTAATTCCCAATGTATCCAAAACTGACAGACTTAGTTGTCTAAAATAACTTCCTATCCCAATTCTGATCTATATGTACATTATTAAAATAGATAACTCTGAACTCTGAGCACTTGAGGTCATGTAGCTTATGAAAGACACAGATGGAGGCATTATCTCCAAATACTCCATTAAATGATCATCAGTATTTCTGTAGCTCACATTAGCTATTATCAGAGGCAGTTCCCAATATTTTAGGGTAGCTAAGATAGTAGACTTATCTTAGCTTTGTTTGTCTTTTTGTTTTTGTTATTTTTTCACGGGAATATAAAAGAGCTTAAATTACACTAGGCAAAAATCAAGACATTGAGATGTGGCAAGATCACAAACTAGACACAATGATTAGAAATAACAATGACCTTGGGAAAATAACAAAGGCACTCACTAGGAACGTCTGCATAATTAATAAGATGAAATTATCACTGCAGTGAGTACTGTGAGACATGCAACCACAACAACAAGTTATTCAGCCCGAGAAATGCAGTGGGCAGTGCATGAACGAAGCACGATGGGGCCCATGTCCCTCACATTCCTTATCCCTTGTCAAGAGCATCTGCAGCTTGAAACTAAGGTATTGAGAGCCGATCAATTTAATTAAAGATAAAATAACTGAATCATTTACCCTATGTACTACAGTAAAATAAATAAATAAATAACCCCTTGCCAGGTCTAGCGCCGCCCTGCCCTGGATAGCAAGACTTGCTGATGAATGACTTTCCCAGCATCTCTGCTATGGAGGATGGTTAGAGATATCTCAATTGGAAAATTAGACTACATGGGAATCAACCTCCCAAAGTCTTTAAACATTTCATATTATATTGCATCCCATAAATAACCCTATGCAATACTAATAATTTTGTCTGCACTCATGCTAACAGTGATTAGAAAATATACAGGAAAAGGTACCTGATATCAGTCATTCACTGGACAATCACCAGAAGGTTGCCATTAATTTTTTTTTTACTTATCTCTTTGTTTTACTTGCTTAAGTATTTTTACACAATGCATGGCATTTATTTATTAAGTCTACATACATGTACGTACATGCATTCATGTGCCACCACATGTGTATAGGCCAGACATCAACTTTCAGGAATCCTTTCTCTCTTACTTTGACCATGTCAGTTTGGGAGCTTAATTCAGGTATTTAGGCTTAGCAGCAAGTGCCTTTACCTGCTGAGCCATGGCCCTACTCCGTGCTTAAGATTTATTTTATTTTATTTTATTTTATTTATTTTGGTTTTTCGAGACACGGTTTCTCTGTGGCTTTGGAGCCTGTCCTGGAACTAGCTTTGTAGACCAGGCTGGTCTCGAACTCACAGAGATCTGCCTGCCTCTGCTTCCCGAGTGCTGGGATTAAAGGCGTGCGCCACCACCGCCCGGCCCCGTGCTTAAGATTTTTAAGGCCAATCCGATCTCCCATTGGTATATGTCTCCAACTGTACAAACACTTTCCGAGAAGCATCGCTGTCAGAGGGCAAACTCAGCTACTGAGGACGATGTGGTGTGTTGTGTGTGGTGCCTTGGGATAAGCACAGTAAGTTTCATAATATATTGAACAAAGAAAATTATTTGTATTTCCCAGCTCTGCAATACTCTTCCAAAAGAAAAAAATAAGGAAATAAAAAATAATTAGAAGAGTTATGATTTTCATTTTCATTTCATTGCACATGGGAGGTAATTTGTGTTAGGGAGGTGGAGATGAATGAAGGCTGGGGAGTAGCACTATATCAAATTTATAATTAAGCAGATGAAGAGAGAAATAATTACTTGAATTTTAGCTTACAAACCCCAGTAAAAGCAAATGAAAACTAACTTGGAAGTTTTCCATCTGCTTGGTGATTTAGAAAGTCTACAGACTTGTGCAGAAGAAGAACCTCTTACCCTATTAGACCAGAAGCCACAGGTGTGGCTGCCTGTCTCCAGGGATTTGCTCCTGTTTGGGAACATAGAGAGGTGTCAAAGACTGCAGAAGTGCTTCAAGGTCACTGAAGGATTCTAGCTTAGTGACACAACTTCATCAAAAGTATCACTGTTTGGGGAAAGAGAGGAAAAGCATCCTATTGGGGTGGGGGTAGAGAGCCAGAAACTGCTTCAGGGTAGAAGATGAAAATGTATATCTTGACAAAGTGGCCAGGAGGACTCTGGGTGCAAACTGATCTCCCAGCATCAGCAAGAAGACCTTTTAGGATACTCGTTGACTTCATTTATTATTATTATTTTTTTTTTTTTTTTGGTTTTTCGAGACAGGGTTTCTCTGTGGTTTTTGGAGCCTATCCTAGAACTAGCTCTTGTAGACCAGGCTGGTCTCGAGCTCACAGAGATCTGCCTGCCTCTGCCTCCCGAGTGTTGGGATTAAAGGCGTGCGCCACCACCGCCCGGCTGACTTTATTTCAGTGATAAAAAAAATTAAAAAAATTTGCCTTTTCAACTCAAATTATATTCCATGTATTATGGGGTGAACAGTGATCCACTAAAATTTACACACTGAAGCCCTAACACACAGCACCTCAGAATGCAATGTTATGTGGACCTAATGGCTTTAAAGAGATAATTAAGGTACCAGGATGAAATGAACCAGTGTGCACTAATTACCTTAATGTGGGAAGAAAATGTGGACATAGGCATACATGGTCACAGAAGGGAAACCATGCAATGTCACAGCTGGAAGGAGGCCACAGAAGGAAGCCTCACAAGAAACTAACCTAGGTGAGCCTGGAACTGGCTTCCAATCTCTAGAACTATGATACATTTCTGTCATCCAAGCATACAGACTGAGATACAATCAAGGCAAGCTAAGCCCACTAGGGTAAATGAGATGCTGAAACTTTCCCAAATCTTACAAATTAACTACCGATTTGACTTATAGCCACGCCAGTTATTATAACCACAATAACTTTAAGTATCAAATGTTGTAGGAGACTGTTTCTTTATTCCCAGTTGCTCATTCCTGAAATAATAACTCAGAAACCACATTATTTGCAATACTGTTTGTCCAATAGCTTAAGCATATTCCTGGCTAACTCCTATATCCTAAACTAACCCATCTCCATTAATCTGTGTATCACCATGTGACTGTGGCTTACTGGCAATGTTCCCGCATGTCTGTCTCTGACAGGGACTTCATGGCTTCCCCTACTCTGTCTTCTTTCTCCCAGCATTCAGTTTAGTTTTCCCCGCCTAGCTCTGTTCTGCCCTGTTATAGGTCCAAAGCATTATTCATTGATGGTAATCACAGTATACAGAGGGGAATCCTACATCACCCAAATATTTTTAAAATGATGACTAAAAAAAGTTACTATAATTCATTAAAACAAATATTTAGCTGGTAATTCCTCTCTCTCTTTCTCAAACACACACACACACGCACATGCACACACATACACGTATATGCATGTTTAAATGTTCATACAAAGATTATATGTGTGTATATATGTTCTAAGTACTAAACTATATTCTAATACATGATCAGGGAGATTGGTTGACAAGTCTCTGTCACTATTTTCATTTTATTCCTAAAAATGTCCCCCAAAGACACATGTATTAAGTGTTTGTTTCCATAGGGAACTTTTGGGAGACAGTATAAAAGGTTTTTTTTTTTTAATTGAATTTATTAGCAATGGGGGCCTCACTCTGTAGCCCTGGCTGGCCTGGAACTCACTCTGTGACCAAGCTGACCTTGGACTCAGAGATCCTCCTGCCTCTGCCATTCAACTTCAGGGACTCATGGTTAATGATACAAGGCCCAGACACAGGCATGGAGTTTTAGTGGTAAGGCCTCGTGAGAAAAATCTTAGCTTGTAAGGATAACCCTGTTGAAGGGATTCTAGAATCCACCCTGTCTTTCTCTAGTTTGCCTTCTGACCCCAAACTGAGCAGTTCTTTTCTGCAGGCTGCCCCCACTGTGACAGACTGGGAACAGAGGCCCTAAACATGGCCAATGATCACGAAAGAGTGTCAACCACCCAAACTGTGAGCTAAGACGTTGTTTCTCTTTATATCGTCATCATCTGGGCCTCTGTTAACCTGGTGGGTAATCACCGAGTCCTTTCTCTAAGTCGTGAGTTTCCCTTCACTGTCTTCTCATTGTTTCTGTTGTTGGAGAAACCAGAACAGTTGTTCTACAGCATTTGCTCACACCCGGGCTTTGCTGTCTGTGATTCTATAACGCCATACAGCATAGTTTTTCTATTTCTTTTGCATGAGGAAACCTAAAAACGTGTCCATATTCTTTTCATTTCTGAAAGGTGTATCGTGTGTGTGTGTGTGTGTGTGTGTGTGTGTATGTGTGTGTGTTTGTGTAGTTTATGCATGTGCGAGTGCAGCTACCCACAGAGGCCAGGGAGAGTAATGGATGCCCTGGAGCTAAACTTCCAGTGCATGAGCTACCTGACATAGGTCCTTGGACCTCAACTGGGGACATCAGAGAGTAAGTATGTGTTCTAAACTATCATCCATCTCTCCAAATTCTTTCCCACCTAGGGAACAGACAAGTTTACATTGCTGCTGTTCAGTTTTATCACAAGGGCTTAGCAGAATTATTCTATTCTATTCATTCATTCATTCATTCATTCATTCATCTCACACCCTAGATCCACTACTGCAACAAGAGACACGATGCGGTGATGATTTCTATAACTCCTCCATGCATTATTTAAACTTTTTATAAAGAAAAGCCTGCTTGTTTTTATCTTGGTATTATCCAGAAATATTGTGATTATTAAAAATAAAACAAGCACTAAACTCTTTTTCTTTTTAAATAATTCTCAAACTAGTGACCTTTTATCCTTCACTGCAGTTACTGACCATGTGAAATTGCTGGCCCTGGATGCTCTGCCCTGGCTTTCCAACGCCTGACTAGGCTGGCAATCGCTGACTGTCCCTTTTTCTGTCTGGACAAGATGACCTCATATAAGTCTGACCCTATTCACAACGTCAGCCATTTCTTAGAGTCCCATCACCTTCTGGGAAGCTCAGAACACACTGTGAGGGTACTCCTACCTGGACATTGCTATCAGCAATGTTTTATAAAGATGAATGAATTTACATGGTCAGTATTTTTAAAATAAGTTCATCTTGATGTTTTGCATTCAATGCAGAATTCCGATAAGTTTATTTCATCTCACTGATCTGATACTTCTTTCCAATCAAAAATTTCATTTGACTTTTATAACAGAACGTACATGAGAATATGTGTGTGCACACACACATCAACACACACACACACACACACACATAGACATACACAGGCATACACCGACACACTTTCAAAGCTAGTGTCAGCAGTAGCCACGACCGTGAGAAGCACTAACATATCACCCTTTATTTAAAACACCATAGAGTATATTTCACTAAAGATACAGAGTCAAATTTCTGAATATTAGTAGCATTAAAATATTTTCTATGGAACTGGGAATAACAATAGCCTGATGTTCAGTAAGATTTCATTTTTTGTATGGACTGATATTTAACTGGTATAAATATATGCACAATTCCAAAGCTAAATCTTCTAAAGACCCATTGTATGGATTTGAAAAGAAATGTCCGGATAAGCTCAGGATTTTAATACTTCGCTTCCAGTTTGTGGTTCTGGATGATGGTTGAGAGTTTACAGCCTCGCCACACTTCCGGTTAACTCTCTCCATTTCCTGTTTGCAGCTTAAGATGTGATCATTTATCCTCCTGGCTGCCATACTATCATCACCATTATGGATTCAAACCTCAGGGATTGGAAGTCAAAATAAAGCTTTTCTATTGCTGCCTTGGACACAGGGTTTGATCGCAGCAACAGACGAGTAACTAACACCCCACCCCTCCACAAAGTAGTAGGAGCTTATTAAACATGTTCCTCTGCTGGGCCATTTTTAGTTGAGTGCTTTACCTTAGCCCAGCGACAGAGAGCTGTCGCTCATCCTTGTGACGGCTGCATTGCGTCTCCTCAGAAGAAAGCAGCACGGTTCACTCAACCAGCCCGGTACAGCCACTGGGTTTGCCTCAGTCATGACATTTTACTGAGAGCCACGATGAAAAGCCTTGTATTTGTGCAGTAATTTTTTAACACATTTAACACTTTCCCATCCATTCATATCTTCTCATGAGAAATGAAAAAGCGGCTAGAGTTATTTCACAAGAAAAGGACATAATTTAATAATATTCAGCTATTTTTTCACTAAATGAGAAGCTCTTTCAACTTTTAAAACTGAAAATATGACTTATTTAACTAATTAGACACTATGTGTAATCTAATACATTCAACTTGAATTAATCAATAAAAGATCAGTTTGCCTATCTCCATTATTTTCATAGCACACTATAAAAACACTTATTCCCAGGCATTTTTTTTGCAGTCCATAATATTATAATTCACGTAATTCACATTGTGCAAAGATACTTATGATAGGAGTATTAACCACATTCATGTAAAGTAGGAGCTACTTCCTAAGTGAAAACTCACCCAATTCCTACAGACACAACATTAAGAGGAATAGAACAAAAAACAACATGAGTTGAGAAAATCAAATGTCACAAAAGTTAAACAGTTTCTTGCATTTGTTTTTAAAGTATATTATAATTGTTATTCTTTTGGTCCCGCCCCTTTCCACGCTCACTCCCAGAGACCTCTGACCACTCGCCCCATCTGAAAACTCTCTTCCTGTTTTCTCTTTTGGGTGTGCACATATATCTTTGCCCCCCCCTCTTTTTTCTTCTCCTTTCTTTCTCTCTCTCTCCCTCCCTCTCTCTCCTTTAATAAATGTTTATGGTTATTTTCTGTGTCTATGTGTCTATTTACGTGTGCCTGCCTACTATTGGGAACTCCCTGCTGCTTGGCTGCCTGCTGTTGGGAACTCGCAGCCATGGCCCCATAGCCCGCCATCACTGCTTGAGCCACCACTCTGGGACCGGCAGCTGCCAGTGCCTTGGGACTGGCTGTTCAGGACCCAGGAGTCTCTGCACGGCTGTATTTTATATTTTTTAAAAAAACAACAATAATCTCTTAAATAGTTACCGGTGTTTTCAAAGGAGAGCCTGTTCTCAAGTCATTCTTTTCTTGATTTCTTTTTAAAAATGCACATCGCCCTGTAAAATCCCATTTATTCAGAGGTAAATCAACATACCTAAAGTTATCATGCAGGATCAGCAATGATTGTTGTACTTTTTGATATTTTGAATATTAATCCCTTTATGGAGATGCTTCTGACTAAAATGCTTTCGTTCAATAGTTGTTACTTTAAAGGAAAGAGTAAGCAGGCAGCCCAACAACTGAGAACCTAGGCGGCACTGTGGCTGGAGGACCACAGTGGGACAAGAAGCCTCCCGTCAGGACTTCTCTGAGAAGGTGTGGCAAGCAATATTCTCTGGAGTAAAGAAGAATGGAAGACTGTTGATCTACTAATGCTGTCCTCAGCCCACCACTTCACCAGCTCTGTCTTCCACTACATAGAACCCCCAAAGGGTATGGACATGTCCTGACAAAAACTATCCACTGGGACTCGTTTTAACATATGTGCAAATCTAAACGTCAGCAGGAGGCCTACAGCTTCAGGAAGTCATACGGTTCGAATCCAGGAGCGAAGAGCAGCAGTGTCCTCTACAGACAGAAGCCCCTTGGCTGGGAAAGATCCTGAAGACACAACTGAGCAAGCATGTCAAACTTCACACATGCATAAACATGGTGAAGCTACACAGCCCTACCAAAGCGCCACTGTCATGCTGCATTAAGTAGCAATGGCTGTTCTAGACTTTCTTCCTAAAGGACTGTGGTCTAGTATTCCTTAGCCATCTGTACCCTACAGTACAGCAGCCCCAAGCACTGTGCACAACCAGTTTCATTCTGAGACGGGCTCCGGCACAGGAAAAGGGAATATAACATTTATTACTTGCTTGAAAGGAGATAACAACCAAAACATGTTAAAACATATGCTGTCTCTCATTTATTTCTCCAGTCACATCTGATGAGAAACATCTGGAAATCTCTAAGAACTATGAATTCGTCAAAGGAGACTGAGTTGGGCATGAGAGGTTTCATTTCCCCTATCTCAAGAAGAAAGCCCATCTCCTAATACAACTTTTAGGCAGAAACAATCTCTGCCAGTTAGACCAGTGCTTTTATCCCCCTTCTGTCTCCAGGATCAGAAAATTACATTTTCTCCCTAAAATTTAGCAAACAGAGCATGTGGAGATATGCGTAGTGATGACAAAGGACCTGGGATGAAAACATAAGGAGGAAGGAAGAAGAAATTTGCAGCTAAGGCAGAAGATAAGACTGATTCATAGGCCTGTGATCACAGCTACTCAAGAAGCTGAGGCAGGAGCATTGCCTACCTGGGCTACAGAGTAAATTCAACAGTGTAAAGTAAGACCTTGCCACAAATGAAAAACTACAAAGAGGGAGATATTGGGCTTAGTGGTGGGGTACTGACCTAGACTACGATGTGCAAAGCTGTGGGCCTTGTGCTCAAATCTCAGACACAGACACACACACGGGGGGTGGGGGGGGAGGGCAGAGAGGGAATAAGGAGAAGGAGAAGAAGAGAGGGAAAAAGAAAGACTAAAACTACCCATGCTCACCTCCACCAGGAAATGGTTTAAGAAAAGGCTTGGAAAACACAAAAAAAAATTATTCAGAAATCTAAAATACATTTCAAAATAGTCCAGAATATAAAATCAGCTAAGTATTCTCATAAAATGAGGAGACATCATAGCTACTAGGGACTTGAGATATTTAAGTTCCACTGTTTTAGGTATCAGGTGATTTTAGGTGTCCGAGGTCTCTAAGAACTCACTAAAACAACTCCAGCAAACTCATTATTCTGGCCTGAAAGTGAGGGTCCCTCCACCTGAACTCCCAGCTCTGTGATAAACCTGCCTGTCTCCTATCCCACCTTGGCCAATTCTCTGAAGAACTAAGAGTTCCCCACCACCTTCCAGTGCCCATGCGCCATGAAAAGATCTCTCACACCCTCAAATTCAGGTGTCACGCTTGTTGGTTACTAAACACTATAAATTCTCAGTGCTGCAACTCAGCTGACTACTCATTTGAACACTCTTGTGTCCCAGTTACTAAAGGCAACCCTTAGGAGCTTTGCCAGAGTTCAGTCACCAAGGGTTTTTGGCTCCTGCAGACACTTCATTGTTCAGCAGACTGACAGGATCTAAGGCATGGTCCCAACTCCATAGGGCTCCACAGCTGATAGTGCCCAGTTATCAAGGCTTAGGGGTAGGTGGAGTAACAAGAATGTGAATTCAAAACAGAATTCAATTACAATAAAAAAAAAAAAAAAAGGAAAGACCTCAACTATCTTATCTCACTGTAAGAACACTGTAGGGCAATGGAATAAAACAACTTTTCAGTCAGGCAGTGGTAGCACACACCTTTAATCCCAGCACTCGGGAGGCAGAGGCAGGTGGATCTTTCTGAGTTTGAGGTCATTCTGGTCTACAGAGCTAGTTCTAGGACAGGCTCCAAAGCTATACAGAGAAACTCTGCCTTGAAAAACCAAAAAACAAAAAAGAAAAAAAACCAAACAAAAAACAAAAAAACCTCTTTCTTGAACTCTGAAATATATGTGTGTGTGTGTCCCAACATATCTCCTAATATGGAACAGGAAATTGCCTTTCTTACATTTTCCAGATGCTATCTCAAAGACCAAGAATTTGGGGCCCACAGATGTGCCGGTCATTGTCAACCTCTAAGGATGCCCAGGATCACCAGCTATAGAATGCGCTTCTTGTTTGCCCTGAGTACTGACATTATCAGACACCCTACATCGTCTACTCCTGACTGCCCTACCCCCAGCACAAGATTCTGCGGAAGATCATGACTGAGGATGTCTTGGAGGTCTAGAAAGACCAGTCATTTCCAGTTCTCAAGTGAGCAGTGACTCAAAGGTCCAAGACAATCACCAGCTTTCATTATTAACGAGCAAAATCAGCCTTAAGTACTGGGGGTTCAGAGTAGCCCCTTAGATGAGATACCACTCATTATTATCCCTAGCGATAAGCATCAGCTTTGGAGAAGAAAGCACCCTGGGGCTTTCTGATTATGACAGCTAGAGCTTGCTTTGTTTCAAGATTTGCATGTCAATTTACATACAGTGCTCTTCCACTGACACCATTTGGAAAACACTAGGTTTAAAAAAGTTGTCCATCTTTTAAAACTTATGTAGGCTTACATAAGGTCATTTGAATGTAAGGAATTCATGTAATTAGCACATATTTCCCCCATTTTCCCCTGCACTGCCCTTTTCTCCTCCACTCCCAACAGCCCCTTCTTCCCCAGGCAGTTTTTTACTTTTATCTTATGCAGTCCTACACTATTAAAGGCATGTGTGTAGTATATGGATATATATGAATGCATGAATGTATATCTTCCATATATCACCTAGTCCTAACGATTATATGCATGTGTTTAGAAAACATAGATATATATGGGAATGTTCCACATATGAAGTCCTACACCATTATATGTAAGTTTAGTATATATGCATATATGTTCCTCATATCATCTTGTCCTACATGATTGTATATTCATGTATTTAGTAAATCTAGATCGATATGCAAATCCTATACGATTATACAAGTGTGTTTAGTAACTGTAGATATAGGTCTATGTTCCACATATCATCTAGTATTGCATGATTTATATGCGTGTTTAGTGTATGTATGCATGTGTATAAATATATAATATATATTATATAAATACTCCACAGAATCACATTTCTAATTATAAGATTGGCTTAATTAGCATAATATAATTGAATATAGTTCCACATGCAAAAAATTTGTTCTTAAAATTTTTAACTGTGTTTCTGAAAAACTACAACTCAACTGGTCTGAGCAGGAGTGTGTACTCCTTGTATTCAAGGGACAGAGAAAAGCCAAGCATAACAGTATACTCAATATAAAATTTAATTACAGGTAAGAGTCAACATACGGGCATTTCATGAAGGGAAAACAACCGACTTAATCTTATTAAAATACTAGGAACCAGTTTCTAAGAGGAGTATTTTAAGATTTTTTTGTAAGTTGACAACCTTCAATGCAATAGTTGTATCTAACAAAGGCTTTCCTGTCTCATGCATCAAGAATTTGCAAATAATTCTCGATAGGAATGCAGGGAATTGTAGTGACAGCCCCTCCTCCAAATAGACCCTTTTACACTTTTCAAAGGCAAAACTCTCCTTTTCTCACTGCCTGTCAGACAGACAAGCATGTAATTAAATCCATTTTCCTAATTCTCTTCTGAGTTTAGATGCCACCGAGCACTTCACTGCTTGAATAATGATTTCTATTCTAGTCAAGCTGAATCCAAATTACAGGAGGGGGGTTCTACCAGTGAATTGGACAAAAGTTATGAAAAATGTTTTATTTTCAGAATTTCAAATCCACAATCTGAGCACATTTAATACAGCCTTATGTCACTGAAGTGGCTATCTCCTTCTCCAATGTGGACTGAGAACACAAAACTCACGCAATTCCCAAACCCAGCACAGTTTTAAGTAAAACTCAAAATAAAAACCTTAAAATAAGCACATGATAATTTTTTTCTTCGTGGATTGTTCCCCTCCTAAACAGTGAGTCTGTGAAAACAAAAGTCACAGAACGGAGAGAAACAAACTGTAGAAAAGTATAATAAACAGATTGCAGGGGCTCACGTCCCCCAGAGAACACTGATAGCCATAAAAACCCTTACAGACCGAAAACAGAAGTCTGCACACACTTGATCAGGATAGCATATGTACTTTTGAGATTCTAGGTTTTTGTTAGCTCTCTATAACCACTGTAAAATTTTAATAGTTTTGTGCAGACATAATTCACATGATAAAATTCATTCATTTCTATGGTACAGTTCAGCCAGTGGCAACACTACCGTCTACCACCGAATATAACCTCAGAGTCTCTCCTTTACCCAAGCTCTACACTGTTTGCTCTCCCCCTGCTCCCTATGCCCCTCCACCACCCTCACCTCTCGGCCCCGCATGCCAACTAATCCTAGGCAACCACTGAACAATATCTAGAGGTTTTCACAGAAATGAGCAAAGTCTGAAAAGTCTAAAAAGTCTAAAGTCCTAACAGGTTTAAAAAAAAAACCCAAAGTACAAAATGAGAAAAAATAATTTTAGATTATTTAAAAGATATTTATAAGAATCTTAAAGTGGCCTTATTTAAGAAGCATAAGAGCCCAATATGATGCCTCTTAGTTCACTTTACAACATAAATGGGCACAAATGAATGACTGGCAGGCACTGCTACAAGCATAAACCCAGGAGTGCTAATGACATACGGGCAGAGACATTGTCCAGAAAAGGAAATCGGTGACACAGTTAAATGTATGAATGTGTATCACTGGGTTTGGGAACATTCCCATTCAGATTTGCAACTGCAGTCACATCAAATGTCTCTTTGGACAAGCTCAGAAACCAAAGCCCAAGACGGTACCACTACACACGATGAGGCCACAGGGCTTGCTATCTGGCACAAATTCAGCAGTCCCAAAGGGCCACTGCTTTATTAATAGTGATATTTTACATATATGCATGATGTTTACACACTGTTGTGACAGTACACATTAGAAATCAAAGTTGTATCTGCAAAAAAATACACGAATAAACTGGACTCTAAGAGTTTTTAGATGATTTACATTCCCAGTACTGCACAAGATACCAAATGAAATAAATGATGCAGTAAATTATAAAAAAGGTTGATATTTAAATAGTTAAAAATAAAAAGAAATTAAAAGGAAAATTTGACTCATGATGAGTGTGTTATAGTGATTATGAAGAGGGGCCAACTTTCAGAATGATAAACTATATTTTGAAAGTCTTATACTGAGATGAATAGTTGGCTTTCATTTATATTTTTCTTTATTCAGACTATCTTTGAAATCCTTCTGTTTTGATGCATAGCCTCATGAAAGCTCATCAGAATCCCAGTCTTCTGATCTAAGCTTCTATGTCACCTTGGGTACGGGGCACCTGCTCTGCACACACCTGCATCTGGACCACAAAC
>NW_004949182.1:738959-742463 GCF_000317375.1 Microtus ochrogaster
CAGACAAATGTCACAAATTTAAATTCAGGTTTTGTTTGTTCTAGAATTTGTCTATCCTTTTTATGTGGCTTTTCCCATCCTACCTCAACCCCTTAGGAATTTTGATGTTCAGCACTGAAGTTTCAACATCTATGAATTCAGCATTTGGGGATCACAAGTTTTTATATTTAGATGTTAGAAATTTCAGTCTAAATATGGGAGATTTGAGCCTTAGAGAGTTTTTATTTACTTTTATTATGACATTGATTATTGTGATCACCAGTGATGAATTTCACAATATGGATAAATAATCTGCTCAACGGACACACCACAAGTTAATACCCATTCATTATTTGATGGCCACTTGCATTATTTCCAACTAACCCATTTAAATAAATACAATTTCTTACCTATTTTTGACATTCTTTGATATCTAAAGTCATTTAAAACTACATTAAGCAACATAAAACACTGTCTCAATGGTAAAATAATTCATTTTATGCTTCATGATTATGGTCAAAAGTTTCAAATACTCCTGAAAGTCCAATCTCAACATTCACGACTAACATCTGTCATCCTACGTGACACTCAGTTTGGTCCTTTACAAAATTACTGTTGCCTATTTATGCTGAGATAGGATTATTTGAGTTTATGGTTTTAAACATGTAGAAACTGATGCTCAAAATTAAGAGAAAAAAAATTACCTAAATAAAGCTGAGTAGAGCCACAGATGTAGCATAGTAACTTTTAAGTCGCCACACTCCCATCCCCACAAAGGAAACATGGAGAAAGCACAGCATTCCTCTGCCCCTCACTTGGACCTCTGCCAAAATTCCAACCAGACCTCTATGACAAGGATTCAAGAGAGTCTATACAGACCTTCCCTCTGGGAAGCATCTGTGACCCTCAACTTGACCAAACAGCACTTCACACGTGGAATGCTGAGAGTCAAAGAGAAGACAAAAACTATCAGAGCTGCATATCTCTATGCTATTAGCATAAGGTTAATTACAAATACAAAGAATGTTTGAGACTGCATGACCAGTCAGGCAGTAGGCATTTCTGAAGCTCAATGCAGACTAAATCAACAAACACAGACACAAAGAGAGATGTGGATGTATACATCTGTATGTACACAAACACACATACACATGCATTTTATTCACAATATGCTGTCCAAACAACTTCGAACATTGAGATGAAATGCAGAACTAATGTTCCTAACTAGTACACAACTTAGTAACAGGTTAAACTCAATCGAGTCAAGTCTCCTCACAAAGGAGGTGTGCCTCTGCTCCAGTGTAAGAAGTGGACCTGTAAGCAGAGGACCAAAACAGCTTCACTGACACTCGTGTCATCCCAAGACCAAGGTTCATACACAAAGACAAAAACATTAGCTTCTATCATCAGTACCAGCAGATTCAAGAGCAAGCTTGTTCCTTCAGAAGGCTGATGAGGAATGCCCTCTAGCTACAGAGCTAGAGATTCTGCTACTTACACATCTTGGTGAACTCGAGTCTGTGCTATTTCATTAACTAGTAACTCACTTGACACAACTTGATAGGTACCTGGCCAGGAAAACTATGGTATTTCATCTCCGATCTACTTAGTGACTATGAAACCCTCATATTAAATACATAGAGGACAAGCAATTTCCTACCATATAGTATACCATTTAATATTTTTTCATTATTAATAGAGAACAGGAAAACATATCCTGGAATTCTACCCTAATTCAAGTTCAGGGTCCTGACACTGGCTTAACACATTTCTATTTAGCACATAAAGTGGAACCATCATCAGAACTAACCCATTTCAACTACATTTAAGTGTAATAATCTCGATACAGTTTTTATTTTCAAACTTCTGTACAGAATTTTTGTACACTCCTTCTATTTCAGCATTTTTGATTCTGGAAATCTGACCGCACTGCAGCACTAGCCTTTCCCTGACTTGTTCTGAAGACTCTAGCATGTATCTCCAAAACATCTCTGAGGCAGCCCTCTGAAAATCCTAGCATTATTCTTTGAGTAGAAAGATTGTATGGTTTTTTAAATGCGCTCCATTCTCATCACTACATAAAAAAAAAACAGATTTCCTTTTTTAAGAGAAACTACACTCCTCATTTTGATTCTTTAAAAATAGAAACTCTATGTTTTAAACTTCAAGTTTCAAGTATCCCAAAGCAACAGACTTAGATAAAACCAGCTCATCTCCACATTGCCTCCTGGGGTGTCTCACCATGGACTCCTCCGCTCTGGAATCCTGAGGAACTGAAGAGACCATTTCATCCATCATCCGCAGGCTTCCTGGAGGTGGCCTATGGTTCCTTCGGGCTTATATACTTGTATGATCAGCACACACAATTAGCTGACCCATTTGGCTGTCAGGAAGACATCAGATGTATTGCATGTGGCAGACGTAGCCATAGTGGATGACTGTGAGCTGCAGTTATAGCAGGGAGTCCGAACTGTCTGATTTTATCTTAGAAACTTATTGTTTAACTCCTCAGTTACCTTGAATGGTCAAGGGCACCATCTTTCTGAGGACTCTAGACACAATATGACACAAGAAGTTCTCTCAAAGTGTCGAAGTTCACTTTTAGGTCTTAACGCGTCAGTGTCCATGTGACTCTCACCCACCAGGAGGACAGAAATGCATCAAGCCAGATAGTTCATTCATCTTCATAGAATCAAGGTTAGGTCAGCAACTGAGATACGGTGTGATAATCTACCTTTAAGAGACTGATGAAACTGCAGGGCAAGCTGACTTGCACTAACTGACACCCACCCCTCTCTACACAAGACCCCTTGCTAAAAACAGAAGCTACAGAGAATGTGTCTTTTCTGTCATTGTTCTGCCTATTTATTAGCCTGACAAACTGTTGTGATTTATAAAACGCTTCTTTGCAGTTAACCCATCTGAGCCATTTTAAGCCTTATGAAGTCGATTTAGTAATCCTTATTTTAACTGTTGGGGCTCAGAAAAGCCAATGGAATTTGCTAAGGAGTCAGGCAGGATTTGCACACTAATTGCTCGTGGAAGCCTCTGGAAAAGTTGGGCACTATGAAGCTAAGTGGCCTAGATCAAGCCCTCACAGAGCTCCTGGCCTCACAAGAAGGGGCTTGGATTGTAGCTCAGTTAGAGGAATGCTTGCCTGGCATTTGTGAGGCCATGGGTTTCATTCTCAGCTCTGAGTATTAAAATCTCATGACACACACTTGTAATTCTAACACTTGGGAGACAGGAGGATCAGAAGTTCAAGATCCCTCAACTGCATAGTAAGTCTGCCCTGGGCTACATGAGACTTTATCTCAGATCACAAGGAGAGACAAGCATGGTTGTGTGAAGATGTAAGATAGGAGAATGTACCAGGGAACAGGAGAAAGCACACTGGCAGCCTCACCTGGCAGTTAGCGAATTTGGGTCAAATTATAATGTTCTTTTCTTGATTTATTATTCGGGAGACATTCTGTTTTTCAGGTGTGTGTGTGTGTGTGTGTGTGTGTGTGTGTGTGTGTGTGT
>NW_004949182.1:742563-775986 GCF_000317375.1 Microtus ochrogaster
GCATTAATTTGATTTCCCGCCAATAATTTGGAGAAAATGATTTGTATTTCGGTTGGGCCTGCATGGATCTTCCTCTGATAATTGCAGAGAAAATATGTTTGTGTGTATCAGTAGGGGTGGAATTTGGAATTTGTGTGTGTGTGTGTGTGTGTGTGTGTGTGTGTGTGTGTGTACTGCCTTCACATTAGCCCACTCATTTTTAAGCCCTAAGCATTAATTTGATTTCCCGCCAATAATTTGGAGAAAATGATTTGTATTTCGGTTGGGCCTGCATGGATCTTCCTCTGATAATTGCAGAGAAAATAATATGTCTCTCCTGTTTTCCCAAAGTGGCCCTGGGGATTCTATGCACCATGGGGGCAGGGCCTGAGCTCTTCTGACAGATTTAGGAACCGGGAGGCCAGGAATCTGGAACTGAAGACGTCTGTGGAACTCATTCTCAGGGTTTCTGCCAAATTGCATTTTTCCTCCACTTGCTCCCCCATCCCTGGCTTTTCTGTAAAAAAGGAGAAGGAATGAAAATGTGTGTGTTCTTGTTCCCAAAGAGATGGGGATGGGAGGAGGAGGAAAAGCGACACTAAACAAAACTTCAGGTGCACATTCATCTGAAGGTCACTCTGCTCCTTGGAGATGAAGCAGGAACTCAAGAAGGAAGGAAGTGCGTGAGGGAGTGAAAGGAGGAAGGAACAGAGAAGGTAGGTGGGAGGGACAATCTGTCTATCACTGTCACCATCCTTAGAGTGAGGACAGGCAGCAGACACCCTCCTTCCTGGGGCTGCCTGACTCTGGCCGCCCCTCACCATGTCTTGTTTTCCCATTAGCCAGAAAGCAGGGAAAGAATAAAACATTTCTTGTGAATGGTTAACAAATCACTGGCATTCTGACATGTTGCTATGCATTCTTAATCAGCAGCCTGGGTGATTTTATCTTTCAAGCCACTAAAGACAAACCTTGTCACTTAAATACTGTAGACTACTACCCCATTTCTTTCAAATTGCCTCAGCAACAATTTCTGCTCCTTTGCTCTTCCATTTAACTTAGTGCAGCTTCTTTTACACTGGGGGATTACACTATCAGCACTGAAGGTGGAAAGAACGTGCTCCCTCTCTTCTTTCTTTGATACAGGTGTGTTCTAAGCTATCTGGTTGAATCTTGTTCATTTAACACAAAGACCTGTTTTCTGTCTATGGCAACCATACACCTTCCAGGGACAAGGGTGGTGTGACTTCTGCTTTACACGGGCTTTGTCCTCTTCAAAACCCATCTCCACTTGAACAGGGTTTCTTACTCTTGAAAGGCAACTGGTTCCTTTCCATCCTCCCCCTGACGATTTCTTCCGTGGTTCACTGTCTCAGAGCTCCATTATGTCAGAGACTCTGTTCTCCTTTACTATTGTTTTACACTAGAATCTATCAAGCAAACAACGATGAGTCCAAACAAGAAAACTGTCTAGAACATCACACGTAAATGAGAGAAACCAAAAACAAAATAAAGCAAGCAACAATATGCCATGAAATGTTCATAAAGGAGAAACAGGAAGATTGACAAGTTCCATAATCTATTTACAAGTATGATCTATACTTCCAAAGATAACAATTAATAAAAACTATCTTAAATAGCTGCTTATATGCAAGAAAATAATTTCTACTTCATTCCATGTAGTATCTAAAGATGGGTGATATCATGTATCCAAAATAATATCAATGACTATCCAAAAGCACATGAACCCTAGTTGGGATTGTAGAAACCACTTGAATGCATATGGAAGCTGACCTTGTATGTAAGTGGAAGTTGACCTTGTATGTGATCCAAAATCCAGACCTTTTTAAACACTGATGTAATAGATCCTTATTGAATTTTGCTTATATATTTGTTTTACTGTTTTCTTTTTCAAGACAGGGTTTTCTGGTGCAGCTCTAGCTGTCCCAGAACTCATTCTGTAGACCAGGCTGGCCTCAAAATCAGTGATCTACTTTCCTCTGCCTCCGGAGTGCTGGAATTAGATGTGTGCTACCATCATCTGGCTGTGAATCATTATTATTATTTTGGAACATTTTCAATTAGATTCTTCAGATTAGTGCTGCTTAAACAGCCAAGCACATGTAAACACTGAAAAAACTCTAAACTTTGAAGCATTTTTGTTCCCATGGACTTTGGATAGAGGGTGCCCAACTGTAAACCTATAGGTCACAGAAATATACACTGACAAACGCTTGCTGGTTGGTCCGTGCCAGCAAGTAGACCTCACTGGTGTTCTGGCTGTCTGAATAAATGGTTAATAAAGTCATATCAATTACTTAGATGGTGACATAGAGTAATCCAAAGCAAACAAACAAACAAACAAAACCCCTCATGATTTTAGAGATGTGTATGAACCAAAAATACTGTAAGAATATCAACAGGCTTCATCATGCTTCTGATTTGGATTATATTTCTTTCAGATCTCTAGTGTAAACAAGTCTTCCCCCAAATAGCCCTATTAGTAAATGAAATATTTACTACATCAATAAAATTGCACAGAATTTGCTGACCAAAACTGTTTTTAATGTAGAAATGCTCATTTCGTAGGCATTGACTTCATAGCCTTTGTCAGGGTTCACGGAGCACGAAGGCCTTTAAGAGGCCCCGTTTTCTAATGACATGTTTTAGAGTTTCTATTTATAAAAGGTAAAATGTAAATACAAGATCTCTTAGTGAAGTGTTTTTCTTTGAAAACTGGAAATCAAGCTGTGGGAAAGATACCATTTTACATCTCACTTCCCCATTTTTTCACAGGGGAGCAAGGGTCACTTTATTGTTCTTTCTGGAGGTGACAGCATCTCCTTTGCTGAGATTATTGAAAAATCATTATACATAAAAAGTATTGTGTCTGTTATACACATGGGCGGCACATTATACTGGGAATAAAAGCTACTTGGGGAATTTGGGGCCTATCACAGACCCTGGTGTGAGAGGACCTAGGATCAAAACAGGCTTGGTTTTCTACCAGCCAGGTGTCCTAGGGAGCCATTTATTTAATATGCCCTTATCTTCACAAGAGGCCTAACAAACAGGACAGTTCACTCTTTGGAATTGATGCTTAGACTCAATGAGATAACGCTTAGTGAGCTTTGCACCCTGGCTGTCATTCACTTTCTGCTTGTTTCCATTGGGTCAACTTCATTAGGATGTGGGGCTGTGCACAGGATGCAGGGAGGAATGTGCAAGGAATTCTGGGAGACTTTAAATTCTCCACTGGAATTTGTAAAATTGTCTTTCTGAATTTATCCATATGCTGATTTTACCACAATAATAATATTTAATGGAAACAAGTTCACAGGTACAAAATATATGCATATATGAGAACGTTATAATATTAGCTTAGCTTACAGTGCAAATCATTCATAGCATTATACTAATTCTCTAATTCCAGATATACTGTCTCTTTTCTGAAATGTGTGATTAATACTACTTTCTTTTACAATTATATAAGGCAAACATTGTAAGAGGTTTTACTAGCTTTATAACTTGCAAGCTAATATCTATAATTTAAATCCTAACTGAAAAAAGGCCCTTTCATGGCTCAACTTTAAGAAACATTTCCTTAAGGAAATGTGCTGATGAACTAACTGATCACAGCTCTTTCATTAAACTGTACCCTAATAACGCTCCCATTCTCTGACTTAGAAAAAGTAAAAATCTAGAAACTTAAAGAACACAATATGAAGCAAGTTCTTTCTGGACTGTCTGTCATATCCCATCATCATCATCTCATATTCAGTTATCACCACTGATACAAGAAAAGGTGCACAAGTGCCATAATGTGCAGTAAATGAAAAACTGGAAATAAATGTTAGCTTTATCTTTCTGGTTTGTTTTGTATATTGGTTGCTCTTTTTAAGCCGAAGAAGCTGCTAAGAACCAAACAGTGAGTAAGAGCATAAAATATTTACAACCTTTGGAGTAATGAATGAGTATATTACATCAGAAAACTATAGACTCTCCAAAATGGAAATGCTGAAAATTCACACAGGAAGATTATCGTATCAGAAACTAAAACAATACTTAAAGAAAACTTTAACAGTAGAAATCACCACTAGCAGAATAACCTAACATTCTTGCTTACATCAGACCAGTAACAGAAGAAAAATATGGAAATATCATCATTTTAAAACTCTAGACGTCTTCCAAAACTACACAGAGAAGTTTATACTCATCCAAATGAAAGGGAACAGTGTGTACCCATAACATTTATTTTCCTTCTATACAGTGAAAACTTTGCAAAATTCTAGACACCAAAACAAATCTGTGGCTACTTCAAGCAAAGCAATGTTTGGTCAAATTCAAGACTTCTGCTGGAGTGCAGAGTAGAGCACAGGCTGTAACAGGAGACCAAGTTTAAGTTCTGATATCATGCAAAATTCTCTCATCTCAACATTCTGTTTGCTTTTGCAGAAGACAAAAGAGTTCAAAATTAAAATCATACAGTGAGCTTGTTTAAGATGAGTCTGTGCTTCAGAACTTTCTAGACTGAGAAGATTCCCTAGAGCCCAGAGAACTAACTTTCCAGATCAGTTAGTTTAGCAGCCAGTCTGACTTAAGCGATGTACAAACACGTACTTCATGTACAGAGAGTTATAACAAAGAGAATGGGGACCTTTCCATCTCCATGTTGTGAGCCTAAGAGGAGACTTTAGCATGGAAGAGGCGGGGTAGAAGCTCCTGAGACAGGGGTGGAAGCAGAGATCTTGAAGACTTACTGGTATTATTCTGAGTGAAGGAAATGAAAGAAGCCCTCAGGCTTCAGGACAAGGATCAGCTGGGTCACACAGCAGGGAGTCCCTTCCTCCTGCCACCTGCCTGCCTGCCTTTGACTCCTCCCTGTCTCACTGGGTAGTCTGTCCACCCTAAATTTTCTCATCTCATACATTGTTTTGTCAAGCACCTGAGCATTAACACTTTCAATTGTCTACCTGAAAAGCCTCTTTCAAGCTGCAGGAGACAGACTTCCTCTGTCAAGACCCTAGGAAAATATGTGCACAGTTGGAAAGCTTGCTCCACCCCTCAGCCAAAGCAGTTTAATCCCAGGCTTGTCTGCATCCAAGGCAACGCCCCTCACTCTCAACTGTGAGAAGCTTATTTCACAATAAGTTTAACCACTGTATTCCTGGTATTAGAGTAAGGGGTTTTTCTCTGGGTGTTAATGACATCATTCCTAAACAAGACATCCTATCTTGAACTATGATTTCATGTTTACCTTGTTGCTTAGAAATACATTCAGTTTGGCAAGCCTGCAGAAATTTTTGTAACTTATCTCTGCATCTAGTAAATCTGTAAATGCTCAACAACTACTTCCCAAACATAATAGTAAAGCAGTCTATCTAGTATTTATTCTCTGAAATGTCTGTAATTTCTTCTATGTTTATCTTAGCTTTTCAAAATGAAACTATCTATTTGCATCAATAGTGGGGATGGGTGGTCAGGACTTCTCACCCTGCTTCCTGTTACACAAACCCTTTCTGTCTGGTCATTTCTCCCTCCTCCTCACTTTAATTTCTTCACTAATCCTTAAAGGAATGGCACTACTAGAAAAAGGTATTAATTCACAAAATGGGTTTCAATAAGCTTTTTACGATTTCATCTTAGGTCTATTCTGTCTTTGATGTGGGATTCCCTTCTATATTCTATGAATATCATTGGTTAATAAAGAAACTGTCTTGGACCTGCACAGGGAATAGAGGCAGGTGTGGAAAACTAAACTGAATGCTGGGAGAAAGGAGGCAATGTTGAAGGGAGGCCATGTGTCCCCAGCTGCTCAGCCCCTAAATAATCACACAGACACTGTATTATTTAAATCACCGCTTGGCCCATTAAGTCCAGCTTCTTATTGGCTAACTCTTACATTTTAATTTAACACATTTCTAGTATTCTGTGTATTGCCACATGGTTGTGGCTTACTGGGTAAAGTTGTGGCATTTGTCTCTGGAGGGGTTACATGGCTTCTCTAAAGCCCGCCTTCCTTCTCCCAGCATTCAGTTTAGTTTTACCTGCCTACCTCTAGTCCCTGAAGCACAGGCCCAAGACAGTTTCACAGCATAGAGAGTGGAATCCCACATAAAGGCAGAGTCAGGGAGAAGACATGGAGCCACAGCCGGAGACAGACATGTTGAAACTTTGCTGGTAGGACACAACCTCGTGGTGATGCACTGTTTGATGGAGACAGGTTAAACTAAGATGTAAGAATTGGCAAATAAGAAGCTAGAGCTAATGGGCCTAGCAGTGATTTAAATAATATGGTTTCAGTGTGACTATTTTGGGGCTGAGCAGTCAGGAACCAACAAGGGGCCTCCTTACAACACGTCTTCCATTATAATGCATATATGAATGTATGTCAGTGTCTCCAATTATTTTTTCTGTAGTTGTCTGTTTTTCTTTGATGTAAAATAGTTATTTAAGAGATTATGATCAAATTTCATAATCTCATTAAGTACTTTTCTTTCCTATGTGAGATAATTTTTTAAAATAAAACAAAGAAAAGGAAAGAACGGGCATTATGTGGTCAAGAGTCAAACATGGTGAAGATTCCCCAACCCCAATCCCACTTTTAAAGCTGCTATCACAATGAAAGCAAGAAGAGGCATCCTCCAGGAGCAGCAAGCAGGTCAGTGAGACGGTTCTGGCAGCTCAGAACCACTCTGTCCCAGGGTGGTCCATGAGAAAAGCTCTTTAGCACAGCACTCTGTGCTGGTCAGCCTTCTGTTGCCTCAGCAGACACTGGAGAGGACAATCTAAGGGAAGAAAGCTGTAGGGTGGCTCCTGGATCAAGGGGCTGCCTCGCTGCTGCATGCCTGAGATGAGGGAGATCGTGGTGGGTGGGCTCAGGGCAGCACTGTGGGGCAGAGAGAGGAGAAAGGAGAGCAGCGGGGGCAAAGCACACTGACGCATGTCTCTAGTGACCCATCTCCAGTTGATGCCCAGGGCCTAAAGATTCCACCAACTCCTGAAAGACGACTACCATCCAGAGACTAAGCAAGAAAATGGGGCTGTGCAGAATACTTTCAATCTTCTGGCCACAGGAACTTAACTGATTCTTTAAAAATGGTCCTTGCTTGGATAAGCAATAACAATAATAAACAAGAAGCATTAAAATCAAATTTTAGGAAGGGAAACAAGAGGCCAGAAAAACATAATCTTGTATCTAATGCATACACTATAATTCCCTAAAATGACTTTAGCAGAATATGATTTGGGGACCTGGGAGCTTTCAGTGTCTTCTCAAGAAGACAGAGGCTTCCAGGCAGAGTAAAGCTCATGCCAGCAATCTATGTACCTGAAGGTGCAGGAGAGACAAGACCCTGAGGAGACAGAACGCCCCCCAACACTGACACCTAGACAAAAGGAAAACTATCAATGCCTGGTGTCGGTTACTACCTAAAACCCCTGTATAAGCCATGAGGCTCCACAGGGACAACCCTAAAAACAGAGAAAGAAAGACACTAGCACATGGAAATCTGTGTTTTAATTTCTTATTTAGTAAAGTACTCAACATATTCCTTATCCTTCTTAAAAAAATTAAAATTCCATGGGAATTAGACTAAAGCACACTTTCAGTTCTGTTGTTTGCGTGAGCATGCCTCACCATCTAAATTCTGAAGATGCTATATGGTAACTCCTATATCATAGCTGGGCTTTTCCAATTTTCTCCTGTGGTGTAGTCAGTGATAAAGTGTTCACACTCTAATAAATAACCCTTTACTTACACTCAATAGGGCAAAGAGTATCAAAATATATTAAAGATATATATGAAAATATCACAATAAAACCCATTGTTATAATAAAACTAATATAGGCTGAAAATGAAGCACAAGGCAAAAAAAATGAAAACTGCCAACACTTAAAAAGAATGTAACATTTTTGATTATTAAAAGAATGCTGGAAAAGTATATGTAGTTGTCTCAAAGTGTACGCCACTTTGTTCCATGCTTACAGCTTATTCGTAAAATCGTGCTCATGTTAAAATCTAACTAATGGAGCTGAGCATGGTGGCACACACTTTTAATTCCAGTACTTGGGACACAGAGGCAGGCAGACCTCTGTGAGTTCAAGCCAGTCTGGTCTACAGAGTGAGTTCTAGGACAGCCAAAAGATACACAGGGAAACCCTATCTTAAAAAACAAAACAAATAAACAAACAAAAAATGTAACTAAGGCGCAAATCTAATCTAAGTATCATCACATAAAAACCTGGCAAAGTACAGTCGGTTTCACTCACTCAGCCAATATTTCCAAGCATCTATGATAATGCAAACCTGGCAGAACATGGTCCAAGGATGCAGTCCCGTGAGGAGAATTCTGAGTGCTTATGAGAGAAGCCTAAGAAACCAAGACAAGGGTCTTGTGACCTCTATTTATTTAAGAATACGGATTCTTACTGGACTATACACATATAGAGGAAATGGTGTTGTAAATTCTAGCCCAGAGGGCCTAGCATTATCCTGGTGCACCATGGAGATCAGTTACACAGGATGAATTAATTATTTAAAATCCAGCCCAAGATGATAGGTAAGCCAGGCATTGTGGCTCACATCTTTAATCCTGGCCCAGGCCTATCTCTGTGAATCCAGGCCAGCCTGGTATACACAGTGAGTTCTAGCCCAGTCAGGGCTACACAATGAGAACTGGCCTCAGTGAGCAACAGAAGCAACCACAAAGAATACGAGGCAAGAATCAAGGACGGGGCAAGCGCTCCTTTCCTGACTTCCTACACTACTTAGTAATTAATTTTCAGTTTTTGGCTCATGATATTCTCCTTAGCACGATTTCATATCTGTGGGATGTATAACAGGTTCCATCTTATTTATTCAAAATACTTGTCAAAGTAATTATCCATTGTCTCATTGATTGTTGAAGGTCTACAAAATGGCCTGTTATTTTTGTAACTTTTAAAATGCCTTTGTGTGTGTGTGTGTGTGTGTGTGTGTGCGCACACATGTGTTTTTGTGTTCATGTGTGTGCATATATAAAAGGAGATCCAAAGATTACCATTTTCATCCTTGATGAGTCTCCACTTTACTTACCAAGGCAGAGTCTTATGATGAACCAGGGCCCTATAATTTGGTTGGCCCTGCTAGCCTGTTTACTTCAGTGATCCCATTGCTGTATTTTTTGTTCTGAGATTACCGGGGGCTGCCACACTTGCCTGGATTTCACACACTTGTAGGCCAAGCACTTAATCCACTGACCCCTCTCGCCCACCCCAACAGCTTTGGAAGAATCTTCGTCTCAATAACAACCTTTACAGATGTTTTGTAATGACAAGGAATCCTCTACAAATGGGTTATTTTGACTTTTCCCACAGACCAGCTAATGTTTAGCTATTTGGCTAAGTCTGTAAGTTCGTGGATCTTCTGCAGAAGTATATTCCATCCATTACATGTACAAAGCACCATAGTAACTGCATTATATATCTTATGATGTACAGGGGTGCTTCCTGGAGAAAGCCCTTCTGGCTTCACAGAGCTCTTAAGACTGCGGAGCAAGGATTACTCCACATTCATAAGATTTATAATTTGCTATGCTACAAAGATTACCATTGGTTGACAATGGCCGTGTGGCTGCTGAACCTCATCTATAACTTAGCATGAAGGTAATGAAATAAGACTAAATAATGCTTGCCAAAGGTGAAATATTTTTCAATACCATATTTGGTTAAAATACATACCACAGGGGCTGGGGAGATGACTCAGTAGGTAAAACAAAACAAAACAAAACAAACCATTTGCTTGAGAAGTATAAGGACCTGAATTCAAATCCCCAAGATTCATGTAAAAATTACATAAAAACAACAGTTGGGCATGGCTGTTAGTACCTAGAATCTCTGTATGAGAAAGGGGAGGAGACCCTGAAGAGCCAGCTGGATAGTGAGTCTCGCTGACAAGGCAAGTTGTCAGTTCAGAAGTGACCCTTCTCAAGGTAACAAAATGGGGAACAGTAGAGGAAGACACCTAAGGTCCTGCTCTGGTCTCCACATTCATGTATGGTATACACACTCACACACATGCACATACCACAGAACACATACGCGTGTGTGCGATTGTGCATTCATACACACACCCACCCCACACAGCACAAGCAGATGAGGAAACTAGAGTCTGTTATTTCCCTCCTTTTCTCTCCTCTTCAACACTGCTCCTTTTCAAAATCAGCTCATATAGTCTGATGATGTTCACAGCTGTGTTCTGTTGTTAATACTTGGCCTATCCAAACATCTTCTACTTACTGTGAGGACCAAAACCAAGGAGATCCCGGTCCTAAGAGGGCAACAACAATTAGAGACACTGTGCTGTCTTCAATTGAGACATCTTTAAAAAGCATGACATGGGCTGAAAGACTTGTCAACTTAAGTATCTTTGTCACACCAGAGACTTTAATAAGCACTGCCCCTGAAAATTTACTTAGAATTTTTTTCTTTTGCAAAAATTGATCAGAGATTCACATAATGATTCTCATCATCTCATTAAGCCTCTGTTATATTAGCTGGTAAAACGGAGCATTGTGCGCATTGCTCTCAGACCACACAGCTGTGCTTTAAGTGGTTGTTGTTTTCATTGTACTCGGAAAGCCTTGTTTTCTTGCATGTACTCAAAAACACCTTTCTATCTTTTGGGGGGTTGAAAAATCGAAATGTTTGTAGCTCAGTGGTAGAGTGTGGGCCAAGCTTAGGCAAAGTCCTGGGCCCAGTCCCCAGCACCAAACAAAGGATTAGTTAAGCTACAAAGAAGAAAAGCAGTAAATGATTATTAATATCCAGAGCTAAGAGTTCATCCCACTTCTTATGGGGAATACTTCAGAAACCATGTCAGTCTGGACTGGAGCAACTAAAAGTCTTCCCCCATCTCTAGTTTATGACCACAGGGCTAGGATTAGTTGATTCTCACAGTAAACTAATCTAATGGTAACTAAAAATAGCTGTGTGCAGTCTAGAAGCAAAAAGGAATTCATGCCGATTGAGCAGAAAAGAACGCTGATATTAAATTTTCTGCCCGTGGACTTCCTAGGGGAGACCTAGTGAACACGTGTGTCGCTGTTGACCTGTTTGCAGAGCTAGTCGTCAATTAGCTGCTGGAGTCTTGGCTAGCATAATTAAGTAACTAAAGATAACACCTCCCAAGAAAGTCATTTCCGACATCAGGGCCAAGGTGGCTGCAGTATAGTATCTGAACTTCACACTTTATTGTCCCAGCCTACCCCATGCTAGAGGTACTAATGAAAAGACAAATAAAGTCACCAGGTAAATAAAAGACCAGGCAAACAAGAAGCCCTTTGATGCAGTGATGACCTACAGCTGGATCACAGCACTGTGATGGGGGAAAAGAGATGGAGGCCACACAGCTGAATAGATACAGCAAGAAAGACTAGAGTGACTCAAGGCACCATGTGAAAAGACAGGGCTCAGTAAAGGCTGGGAAGGGCCTTCCTGGTCATTTTACAGCTCAGGAAACTCAGACCTTGGAAGACACTTCCCAAGGTCACAATGCTGAACATAGAATGACAAGCACTCAGATATTTCTCATTGAAAGGTGATGCCAAGTTCCCATCCTTTGCTGGTTTCATTTGAATATGGCGTGTTGCTACAGAAGGAATGGTAAACACTAAAGGTGTCTGCAAACAGAAAAGCACACTGTAGTCAAATGAGCTAAAGCAGGTTCGAGGAGGAATATGGAAACAGGGAGTGTGCCTGAAGTCGGGATTGGTGGCAGCCCTGCATTCCGTCCTGGAAAAGGACTGTCCTGTGGTGCTGAACAGGCTCTTACCTGCACATGCTTCCATGGGACTGATGGTGTAGGATGCATGTTGGCTCCATGAGTTCTGCCTCTGCCTCGCTGAGGTCAGCACAGAGCAGTTTGGCCGAGGACTGGAAGCCTTGCTCAGCTTCCCTCACACTCCGAAGCCTGTCCGGGTCACTAGTGAGCCAATCGGCCATGATGACTTTTGTTTAACAAATTTGAATAATCAAATACCAACAAAATATGACCTAACTAGCAGCTAGCACCCATGAATTCTATGGATTCAATTCTCTGTGTATCTATTAGCTTCTGAAGTTGTGCAAACATCACTCAAAGGCAGTACCCACCATTCTTAAGTCATCTAAGAACTAGCGTGCCATACTGGAGACAAGATTAAGAAGGAGTGAGTCTAGAAATCATCAAGGTCTAGCACAGTGAGGGGATAATGCAGGGGGGCAGGATGTAATGTTCTTCTATTATCCTTTTGATATTCTGTTTTTATGAGAAGACCCAGAATGATAAGATAATAGAAATATAACTGTCAACACTGGGAGACCTGCTCTCTTTGTGGGCATCTCTGGCCAACAACCATCTGAGAGGCGGACATGGAACCCGTTTCTTTGCACATTTTCTCCAGGCCCTAAGGCATGGGAGGGAATCCAGTGCTGACACTGTTTTATAAAGTGGTAGAGAAGGAAGCAGCTTGGCCCTAAAACATAGAAAGACATGGGCGCGCGCGCGCGCACGCGCACACACACACACACACACACACACACACACACACCCCTCTGGAAGTTGAACAACCTAATGTATTATTCACCGACCCACTCTTATTAGTGCACTGGCCAGCTAAAGCACTGTTTTCATTCGGGCTATTCCTTTACCCTGTCCATGAAGATGGACTCCCAAGCTAAGGTCAGCATAGCAAAGGACCATCTCTCAGTGAGATGCAGGAAGTTGTAGCTTCTGGGAACAAAAGCTAGACTCTCAGCACTTCTCTAGCTGTGTCCCCAGAACTCAGGAAATTATCCTTGTTCTTTTCACCCATCTCCCCAATGGGGCTGCTCCAATTCTGGCCTGATCCACAAGAGAATTCATTTCTTATTCTCCAGGGAAGACAAAGACTACCCATCAAGGTCAAGAGTCAGTCCCTGGGATTTCTAATAAGGGCATCCACAAGCAGTAACTGCCAACACCAGCACTATGATGGCAAAGACCTTCTTACTGTTGCAGACCAACAGTCTTCCTAGAAGTGTCCTCCACACCAGCTGCATCGAGAGACCTGTGCCCCTGTTTCTTCTTCCTAAATTCCCCAGTAGATATAAATTCCCTCTGTCCCACCTGACAGTCTGCCCTCTTATCCCTGTCTCTGCCTCTACTTTTTGTCGTTATCTGAACTGACATCCTGCTGTCCCCATCTCCTTTACACCTTGGACTTCTGATCTCCCACGTGCTCCTCCAATACTTTTTAATTACTTCTTTTCTTTATTTTTTTCCAGATTTAAGTACACTAGGTCTCCTTCCCCCCTCCAAGCCTTCCCATGTACTCATCTTTTCTCTGTTATCAATTCATGGCCTCTATTTTTAATTAGTTATTGTTACATAGACACGTGTATATACACATATATTCCTAAGTACGTGCATACACCCCGCTTAGTCTGTATAATGTTACTTGTATGAATATTTTTAGAGCTCAACATTGGCCTTGGATAACCGATTGGTGTGCTGTTCTTTGGGAAGCCTCTTTCTCTGAGTTTTAGCATTCCTTAGCTACCTATAGTTCTTTGTGCAAGGTTGAGATCTCATGGGCTCTCTTCCATCCCTTTAGCATGTCTATTGTTGCTGTTCTTGCTCAGCTCATGTGTATGCAGTCAGGTTGATGAGCTTTTGTGACATCACTAAGACACAATGGTACAGCCTGATCCTCTGGCTCTTGCAATTTTTCTGCCATCTCTTCAGTAATGTTCCCTGCGTCTTAGGAGTGGGGAGGAGTGGCAATTTATAGATGCATTCATTAGGATCCAAAACTCTGTGATAAACTGCATTTGGTTGTGTTTTCCTGTAATGGTCTCTGTTGTAAATGAAAGCTTCCTCCATGAGGGGTAAGGACTTCACTTACCTGTTGTTCCTCAAATCTTAATACTTGGGTATTATTCCTGTGTCAGGGATCCTGTTACTTATCTGCATGATTTCACTCAGAACTACACAGTATGCTCAAACAGTTCCTTGTTGACTCCTACACCCGTGCCTTCCTGCCTAGAAGATTATGTTCAAGTTATCTGCTCATTGCTGATGATATTCTTAGATTTGTGGACATCTCAAAGTTGAGCTTATATGGAAATCTTCAACTTTCTTCCAAATCCTGTGCTGTACTATCAAATCTACTCATCTCATAGTATCTAACCTACACAGTTGGTAGAGAACGTACACACCTAAGAGGCGGGCCCTGGATTTGATCACTAACTGGACACAGTGGTACTCGTTGGAATCTTAGTTCTAGTGGGAGATGGATGCAGGAGGATCAGAACTTCAAGTTATCCTCAGGTCTGTAATGAGTTTTAGGCTAGCCTGGGATGCATAAGACCTTGTCTCAAAAACAGCGTCAATCTCTTTTTCTACCATCGAAGTCACAGGAATCGTTGAATTCTGAAAGCAAAGCAACATCTAAGGGTTCTAAGAACCTCACATGATAAATGTGTTAACTGGTTAACTGTAACACCATAACTGTAACATCTCATAAAATGAACTCTTGGAGCCTACAGAGTCATTGTATGATGTTTAATGGGTTAGAGAGCAAGTAATATACTCCGAGGATATTCAGCACCTTGAAAAGTGATTTAAATATCACCTCTTAGAACTCAGACTCACCACTGAATTAGAAGTGTTTTAAAAACCAGTGACATTTTATAGGAGACTTTTGAGACCACAGTAATGTCTGCCTTATACAAAGGGAAACTTCAGTTTTAGCTGGTAAAAAGGGTGTGCAACATTTACTCTAGAAAATCTTAGCTTGTGACTGAGAAGTTGGCACCATTAAGAAAATGTGTGCATGCAATTTCAGAGGAGATGTTAACTATTTTCTTGTGCTTGTGAGACAGTTTTTCATTTCCAGAGACACCACACATCACCCCAGGCCAGTGTTAAGATTCTATAAGAGCCTCACATTGAGGAGGTTCCACTATATCTCACTGAAAGACCCTACAGACCCCCTCCTCAAACCCCGCAGCTAGCATGCTCCCGGGGGAACGTCCTGTTTGCTTAAAAAAAGATGTTTGCTCTTCCCTATAAAAAGCCCGCCCTCCAGTTAGCAGGTGCGCAAGTCTTCCGAGAGATCTTGCTGCCCTCAGGTACCTGTGTCTACTCAATAAACCTCTTGCGATTTGCATCCGTGCGGTCTCGGCCTGTTCCTTGGCGTTGGGGAGGTCTCCCCGAAAAAAGGTCCTCTCCGAGGGTCTTTCACTCACTATATCTGATCATTGTCAAACTTTTCTGATTTCCTTTAATTATAAAAGCTTCATTGGCTTTACAAAGAAAGCCCACTCATTGATCCTTCAGTTGTGTCAGAGGGCCTTGAAGGTCTCATGAAGGAAGAATATACATGTAACAAAATTCTTCAGTGTAATTGGAGTGAAAAAATGAGATATTTCCCAGGATATCTTCACATTCTGTCAAAATGAGGTCCCTCTGATATCTGGAGACATTGATTGTGGCTCGAAATAGCATAGGAAGCTAGACAGCTAATGTATGGCTTTGCCTTTTGCTCGCGGCCAGGCCAGAGAGGCCTCCTGCCTTGAATGGCTTCTTGTATTTGCTCCCTTTCCCAGCCTATGTTCTCATCTCATTAGAATTTCTGGATCCTCTGGTCTCACAGAGTTCCCTTCACCTTCTTTTGTATCAGACAAAAGACAGTAATTTACTTCTAATTAACGGAACTGAGTCATAATGAGTTCTTTTCTCTTAGACAGCATTTGAATGTCCAAAATAACCAGAGAGATGGGGCTTTTCAGCTTTGTTCCAGCCTAAGGTTTTAGAACACAATGCTCTCATTCAGGCCCCTGCTTTGCATACAGTCAGAGGGCTGGAGGTTATCCACATTGTGAAATTCTTTGGCCAGTTATGCTGATTTAACGGCAAGTGGGCAGTTTGATATTTTCAGCTAAGAACAAGTCCTAGAATAGTCTGCCTTCTATGTCTCCAACTTGAAGTGTTGATGAATCTGATCTCATTTTTTTCTGAGACCAATTTTCTTATAAATGATGGAAGAGACAGAAAGAGGAGTTTGGTGCAAACACATGCAGAAGGCTGAATATTCTGCACAAAGAAAATGGTAAAGATGAGAGCAGAGATGCCCATTAGCGTTGGGGCATGGAGATAAAAGAGTGCCAAATCACCAGGCCAGCAGAAAAAAGGTCAAGGCACAAGTTCACACCGTTACTGGGTGACTAAAGGCATCTTCTGGCTCTCTCACATGCCACAGTGTTCTAAAATGACTTCTAGACCCGTCACATGCCAACACAAACAGACCACTATGTCTGGGCTCTCTGGCATTGTGCCCTGCTGCAAACACTCGGGAGCCACATGGGTTTCCTCTTGGAATAGTTTTTATCCAAGCTCTTCATTACACCGGGTTAGAAGGAAAAACAAATCTTCCTCTTTACATGTGAAAAGCCTCTGAAAACCAAATGTGCTTCTTTGATGGAAAACTGCTATAAAAAAATAATAATAATAAAGTGTGGTAAGCCCTAGCAATGGATATCACATTTTACTATAGGTTACAGTCACCCAAGTCTAATCTCCATAGACTCACCCCACTCAAAACAAAAGCAAACAAAATACAATACCAAAAAAACCAAGGCTGTCCAAACTTCTACCATGGGAGCCTGGGCAGAAAAATTATAGCCATGCTTTGCAGAAGGATGAGCAGATATAACGAGGCACTCAGAATTTTTGTTTGTCTTGTGGTTTGTATTTTGAACCTCCTCCTCTGAGAGCATAGAATGCAAAACTGAAAAACACAAGTACTCAGAGGATACACTTGATTTATCAAATGGAAAGATGACCCTTCACCAGCTAGGCTGCTTGATGGACGTATTAAATCAGACAGTAAGTCAGAGAAAATTAAATATTACCTTGATTAATTAGACTTAATGGATGAGAAGCAACTCATTTATTATATTAAATTGACAAAAATAGGTTAAAGTAACAGGTGATTACCTGATGTTTCACATCAGAATGAAGCGTAACTTCTGTTATGGTGTGGGATAGAAAAGAAGAATATATTAATATGCATAATCAGCCAACTGCATTATGAGTACATTAACTAAAGTTATTATGAGCACTTTGAAGCAACTGTTTTTGCTTTTACAGACTGATAATCTAATGTAAGAAAGAAAATACGCATAAAAATCCAAGCATGCAAATGCATTTAATTCAAAAACAATTCTTTACACTCAAGCTGAACTGGAAGTCATGTGGACTTGTCCATGATACTTCTGATAGCTTTTCCAAACTGGAACATGGAGAATGCTTAGCTCTTTGTCTTTACAACCTTGCCTCCCAGCCTCATGTCCCTGAAGCCAGGCAGATTCTCAGCATGATGGGGGAACGAGACCTGGGCTGTAAATCTGTTCCCAGGCAGGCCTAGAGAACTGTGTATCTTCCAAAGAGGTGGATGGGAAGTAAGGCTGTTTAACTTCTGCAGCTCCTACAGGGTGTGAAAAGGCTCCTCCAGGGGTGGGACACTTTTTGTGGCTGCCACATTCAGAGCAAGTCAAGTGTTTCTAACTGGAGCCCATCTGTGCACAGCAAAAGATAGCCATGAGCGGAAACAGAGCAAGTGCAGAGTAAGTGGAAGCAGATCCTGCCGTGTAAAAACTACAGTGCAATTCAGACAGAAGTCAGAAGACTGATAAGATCAACATCAAGGCTAATACTCAGGTGTAATCACTAAATAACCCCTGTAAAAGAGCTATGAAAATAAATCTATACTTGAGAGAGCTGCTTTTGTTCAATTGTTCTTATTAATAATATAAAAGAGTCTGGCATAGTAATATAGATGGATGATCCCATCCATCAAAGGGCTAAGGCACGAGGATCAGTGCAAGTTCCAGAATATCCTGGGCTACATATTGAATACCAGGTCAATCAAAGCTAGAGAAGACAACCTTATCTTAATTCCACCCAACCCTCAAAAGTAAAGAGAAAAGAAAAGGAAAAAAATGAAAAAAGGAAGAAAAGAGAAAGGCAAAGATCGCAAGACAAGTGAAGCAACTCCCTTTCTCTGCACCTCCAAACTCCACGCTACAGAAGGAACATTAACACAAAGCACACCCCTGGCTGCCTTGACTAGAAGGTAGATTAGGAAACCATCCATTAACATCTTTAGGGAAAAAGACTTTAGGAAGCCTAAATAAAAGGGAGACACAAAAAAGTTCCTTCCAGATAATAACTGCGGTCACCACTTAAAAAGGACAATCAGATACACACATTTCTTCATATATAAATGTGTAATTTTACATCCTTCAAGGTTCAGGGAGCCTAGCAGAAGAGAGGCCCGAAGGCATGCTGAGAGCTGGAGGATGGGAAAAAGTGCTGAGAGATACCCTGTCAGCACAGAGAGCCTCTGCATCTCTTCTGAATTCTGGGTAGTGCCGCTCAGACACCTCAACCATGGCATCAATCCAAGTGCAGCCTGATCTACTCACAAGCACGATCTGGCAGTTCCTGGCAATATAAACACAGTGCTGATTCTACAGAGATGTAGAATTCAAGGGCTGTGTAGGCATGGTTGCTTCCACCTAGATTTCATAGGATATTTTAGGCATCGTGGCCCTTGTAAGGGTGGGTCACAGAAGTAGGATCACTCCAGAGAACACCTACTAGAGCTGTCAGGCTAGGTGGCCCCTGAGAACCCAGAAACATATTGCCAACACATACAACTTGGAAGTGGTCTAGACACATGACTTAACACAAGAGAATTTAAACTCACGGTTTCAGTTCGTCATGGCAGGAAAGGTTTGACCAATCAGAGAAGTGAGCTAGTTATGTAGGAAAAAGGAACTAAGGCAAGAACACAGTCCCCAAGGACACTGTGTTCTTGCTGACCCTCTCCCCACAACAAGCCTAACAGTGTTCTACCACATACCGATAGTGTATTCAAACTTTTAATCCATCAAAGATCTGGGACTGTCCTTTTACTGTTTTTAGAAGAACCCCCCAAAACATGCCCAGGAATGTCCCTTACTAACCTAAGTATCACTCAACCCAAACAAGTAGACAATCAAGATTAAGTATCATAATTTGTATTTTTCTTCAAGTCTAATTATCTTTTTGCAAACATGGGTTAATATCCAATTGTTGATCACCTAAGTGGCCATCTCTAACTTGTTTTCTTGAAACTTCTCAACTAAAAATAAAATTAGTTAAATTAGTTTCTTCTTCCAAGATATACAATCAGCATTTATGGTAGCACTCAATACCTTTAACAATTGCATGAGGAGATCCGGGAAGATAGTTGGGTTGAGACATGACCAGATTCCTGGTGAAGTGATGTGGGATGCCCCTCTGTATGCTGTGAATATGTTTTATAACCATTGGTTAATAAACATGTTGCTTTGGCCTATGGAATGGCAGGATAGAGAAAAGTGAATGTGGAAGAAAGAAGGCAGAGTCAGGCAGATACCATGTAGCTGCCAACGGAGAAAGACGCTGGAACTTTACCTGTAGGCCACAGCCTCATGGTGATACACAGATGAATAGAAATGGGTTAATTGTAGATGTAAGAGCTAGTTAGTTTCTGTGCAATTTTTTCAGGTCTGGGTAGCTGGGAAAACAGCACATAGTCTCCATTTACAGTGAAATGAAACTCTCTCCACCTAAGCCAGATAACCTTCAGCGTTTGTCACAAACTGGGCTTTTGTAGAATTCTTTGTGTCCTCTTTGCCAAACTTTGAGGTAACCATGTGAGACGTTAAAGAGCAGCAAGTTCTTTGGTTGTCAGGCCCTTGTAGTTCAATGAGTTAGGTTGTTCCTCTCACTGATTAAAGCACCCATTTTCCCTTTATAAACAAAAAAATGCACAGAATTATTAAATTTCCCAAATTTTATTAACATCTACTGAGATCTATTGACTAAGACAATACGTACAGAAATAACTGCTTTTACTGTAATGTGCTGTTGGATGCATGTGCATTACACCAGCTTCAATAACAATTATGTTAATTAAAAACAGTGAGACACATGGAGTATCAATAAGCAGGCAGATCTGCTCTTTGAGCAGTGATTCTGAGACCTCTTAGCGGAAGAAGAAAAAAACTTCCCTCCATCTTCATCATGCCACCCTTAAACTATAACCAAAGACTGAATATTCTCCAAGTAAGTGTTCTCAACCTTCCTAATGCTGTGACTCTGTAAAACAGTTCCTCATGTTGTCCTATCCCAACCATTACATTATTTTTGTTGACAATTCATAATTGTGATTTTGCTACTGTTATGAATCATAATGTAAATATTTTAGGAAACAGATTTGCTTAAGGGGTTGCGATACCCAGGCTGAGAAACACTGGTCTGGGGGACCACAGAGGACCAGAGCTTTCACTGATGTGGCACCCACACACATCTGCACTGATGCTTCCCACAACCTTCCTCCCCAGGACACTACTCCTCAGCTACAAAATCACAACTGGTAGCCACTTTCTCCCAGTGTGCTTTACGCTGCCTCCTAATGAACTCTTAGCCATGCTGTTCGTGTACATTCCCTTCCAAGCTCATAGAGAAAAAAATCCAGTAGAAGCTAAGACACAACTTCAGAACAAGAGACAAGTTTTCCATTATCATACAGTACAGTACTGTGTCTAGTGAGGCCTAAAAACATACCCAGAAGCCACTATAATATATCAAATATATAACATGCATCTTTCTGATTTGGAAGAGGAATAGAAATTCTTTTTTATTTTTCTCACTCTGATAGTAAAGATTAAGCCTTTAATTTCTTTGTTCAAATATGGGTGTGTCATAAGGGCACTGAAAAACATTTATAACCTAATATTCAGTATGTTAGCTATGTGCTATGTGGGTAATTTATGTTGAGTTTATACTTAATTGCATATGGTAAACTTCACATATTTACAAACCTGTCAAAGTAAAAAAAAAAACAAAAAAAACCTGATATACTCTGATACACTTTGATACACTCTGATGCAAAGCCAAGAGAGTGTACTTCAGAGTTCCGGTTTTCATCCCTACATGACTATGAATAGTTTGGTTTGGTTTTTTGGTAGACAACAACAGGGGAATAATGAACTAGATTGGGAGCAGTGGTTTTCCTTACATTCTCTATGTTATTACCCCACCCCAACCCACCCCTGGTCCTCAAGTTCCTTTGAGGGAAAGAAGAAGAAAAGGTAATAACTCCCTGCCCCACCCCTGGAACCTAAGTATTTTTCACCAACTCTGGGACTTACACAGCTTGATTCCCTTTCCCTCAGCTCCTATCAGACTTGGCCCTTTGTTTTGTCTGGAAAACATTTCTCAACCCTTTCCATATAACTTTCATATACTGGCAAAAACAAAAGCCTTCATGCCTTTCACCTGCCATTTACAATAAAGACAATTCTGAAACAAGGACCTGGTTTGAGAGGGTGCCTGGGCCCAGAGACCAGCTGAGGCCACATTTCAGCAAACAGGTTTTCTGAAGCTTCAGGGAAAAAAAAAAAAAAAAAAAAAAAGGTAAAGGATTAAAATACCAATAGGAAACCTTCCTAGGGGTGATACTAGAAATGTCAAGAAAAGAAATCTGTGGTTTAATATTACATTTTTAAAATAATATTTTACAAAATATCTACGTCCAAAGAATAAGCAGACACCATTTCATTTAATTTAGCCATCCAAGACTTTGCAACAAGCTTCCTGTCCCTCAGCCCACAGTCTTTCTGCTCAGGACATTAGCTTACCCATGTTGCCCTAACAATGTACCAGCAGCTGGAGGGCTTAACAACAGAAAGGAATCTCTCACACTCATGGAGGCCAAAAGTCTGAGAAGGGGTGTTAACTAGTAGGGTCGGTGGTGTCTTTGATGCTGCTTTGCGATGGTCTCTCTCTGCTTGTTTGTTCCTATGGCTGTAGCTCAGAGGACCCTGTTTCCTCATCTCTCCTCCATTCACCCCATAGGGACTCCCTGTCTTCACATACAGTTCACTTCCGTGCTTCCGTGGGTATTTCCGCAACCCAACCCCTCAATGCTGAATGGCTGTGGGTGCAATTTCACAGACTAACATTGACCTGCAGCCCTTTTGTTCTGTTTTATTTTGTTTTAATCTTTGAGTCCAAGGAAGACAGTAGGTCAGAGAAAAAGCTGACCTGGACACAAAACTAACAAGCCTCTGACAGCACTGGTCTAACCTGAGCTAATTTCCCTGAAAGAGAGATTGCCTTCAATAACTCTGAGGTTCTTTCTTACAAAATGAAACAAATCAGAGAAACAGTACATCCCATAAACTTTTGTCATCACCCCAGAGAAGATCAACGTATTAAATGGCACTCAGTCTAGTGGGTAAAATTTCCTCAGCAAACTTTTCTCTGAAAATCAGAAAATAAAAACATAATTTACAAAAACCACAGAAAAACAACATAAATGCATGAAAAGTATCCAAAATTTAAAAGACTCACAAAAGCTTAGAAGTTGAAAAAATATAAATACATAGTTATTATTCTGTGAAACACAAAATATCAAAAGAAATCATGGCAAGAAACAAACTCTAATTGAAGCATGGTTATCAACTGTGTCTTTAGGGTCCGCCTATATTTTACTTACTTTTCACAGAATAACAGAAATCTCTACCTTGTCCTTTACTTCCAATACAGAGAGGCAAGGTTCGGCAAAGAGAAACGGTTTCCTTACCACCCAGACGGAATACGCCAACATTCAAGCCTAAGACATCAGTAAGGTAATTCCAAGACAACTAATGAGTGAAAAGCCAACATTCAAGCCTAAGACATCAGTAAGGTAATTCCCAAGACAACTAACGAGTGGGGAAGTTTTTGATACTCTGAGGAATCCCAGGTGAGGCTACCACTGAACTGTCACTCTGAAGGCCCCATTAAAAGGAATCATGACCCAAAGAACTGTCATTCCGTAAGTTACCACCACATACAAAATGGCTTTTCACAAAGTGTAAGCAGTGCTGCTTCTTGAGTTTTGTTCAACTATATGTTTTAAAATACAAGTAATGATGCCTTACACCACCTCTGTGTGAGTGTGTGTGTGAGTGTGTGTTTAGATGCACATGCACCCAGAACATTGGCATTTCAGGATGCTGGGAAGTGGCCCTATACGGTACTATAAAATTAAACCTCCTGACTCACTTTCTCCCTTTTAAGTCAAAGTCAGGAGAAACTAAGTGTTCTCTGGCGCCTTGGCCCTACTTAAAGAAAAGTTTTCTCATATAATAAAAAGTTTGAGTGGTAGTCCTTAACCAAGATTTTCAAATTTGGTGAGCTTGGGATTTAAAGCATCAACATTTCCTTTCTGTCCTTTCTACCATCCGAATTCCGTGCGGTAGCTACATTGTCGGTTTTGTTTGCAGCGATTAAGATAGATATGTCTTCATCTTCTCATATCTGAGCAAAGTAAAGAGAAATCTAAACACTTTTAAGTGTTTCCAAAAACAATAGTAAAAATAACTTGGATACCAGGTTCAGATGCAACTAGTGAAAACTCCTGCTACTGCCGGCAGGGCTCACGACATGGCTTCCTCCACCTCCTGCATCTCCCTTGTTTCCGTACAGTATCCACAGAGACAGGCTAAAAGGCAAAGCCTGCTCCAAATGTGAGCATGCTGTCTTCATAAAACGAAGCACAACTCAATCCCAAAAGTAGACTTTAATTTCTCTTTTTGAAAAGCGGAGTCTATAAATCTAAGAAATCTCACATTACCCCATTCCTTGAGGCATTTTTCGAGTTTGGCAGAAGGAAACACAAGTGAGCCACAGTTAGTGAGCAGCAGAGTGAAGTGGAGCTGGCCCACATATGCAGGAGCCCAAATGGATCCTCGATCTGATGAAAACCTCTTAGATGTAAGGGTGCCGCAACACATAGTATATCCTCTGCTTCTGTGATTCTGAAACACTAAACAGTCCTCTATCAGGTAGAGGAATGGCTCAATTCCCTTAACATAAAAGGGAAAAAAACTGTCATTGTCTGGAGAAATGGCTGCGTCACTGAAAGCCCCGACTTTGCTTCTTCAGGACCCACGTTCAGTCCCCAGCACCCTCTTTAGACAGCTCAAAACTAACTGTAACTCCTGCTGAAGGTGACATGATGACCTCTTCTGGCATCTCTGGGAACCAGCACGATGTTCTCATAAATACTGATCACACACTCACAAACACACACACACACACACACACACACACACACACACACACACACACACACACACAAAATGACCTCTTTTGACATCTCTGGGAACCAGCACAATGTTCTCATAAATACTGATAGACACACACACACATACATACATATAAATTACATAAATAAAAATTTTGAAAGGCAAGTTGAAGCTAGTGGCCTGCTACAGTTTGTGCCCACTCTAAATAGCACATTACCATGACTTAACATTTGAAGTGAGTGAGAGCTGGCCAGGTTGGTTTAGCTGTGAATCTATAAGGTTTTGGGAAGCAGATTTTAGAGAATTTTATAGCACATGGCATGACATACGGCACATTTTCCAGTACCTTCTGATCATTTCTGCCTTACAGAGAGTCTCAGCTTATACTTCGTGGTGCTCACAGTCCACTCTAAACTCTGAAATCAGATTTCACACTCAGTCAATTATCTCGGGACTCAAGGTTTTCCTGCGAGGTCCCACCTTAGAAACCAGAGCCTTTTCATCTGTGAGGCTATGGGGAACTCAGACATCTGTTAAACGCTGTGCTCAACGAGTGGACAACGAAGGTCACAATATACCTCTGTGCATTAAGCATGAGGAATTAAAAAACAAAGGCTCCAACTCTCAGGGTCTGCTTGTCAGGAAGAGTTCAGAAGGAGGACATGTGCAGTCACAAAGAGAGTGAATGACAAGGCACTGTGACGGAGCTCCCAAGGGAGAGTATGTGTGGGGAGTGTGTACTATCAACACCAAGACAGATGAAGGCGTCAGCATGGGAACAACGCTGTTACTGAAAGACATGGCTGCCTTCCAGAATCACAAAATAAACTATGTGAGAACTGTATTTCTTATACTAGCCCCACTTCTTTTATAGGTCATTGTGGGGGTGGTTCATGCATGTTTTCCTTCCAGAAAATGTCTACTGCCAAGTGAGAGCCCAGTAACATGAACTGATATTCCCTCCACACCACTAGACATATAAAAGCACATATCACAGACTTTAAATTTTACTTGCATGCAAGTATTTAAATTGGAGCAACTCTGTAAAAGAGTGGAATGACCTAAAGTCAGGGAAAAGATGCCTAAGCACAAGTAGTTTCTTGGTAAAAATGCACAGAACAGTTTTGTAACAAAAAATTTTTATAATCCTATTAATAAATACTAGGAAAAAACTCAGTTACTAAAACTTCAAAAATGTTAAGGCACAATTTTATGTCTTAGAAAGTAGGACTTTAATAAACATAATATTTATAACATACATTGATGTCAGAACACTGTTCATTGTCAAAATATTCTTTTCCAAACAATTTTCTATATGGAAAGAAAGATTAAAATATGCCAGGCGGTGGTGGCGCATGTCTTTAATCCCAGCACTCGGGAGGCAGAGGCAGGTGGATCTCTGTGAGTTCGAGACCAACCTGGTCTACAGAGCTAGTTCCAGGACAGGCTCCAAAGCCACAGAGAAACCCTGTCTCGAAAAACAAGAAAAAACAAAAAAACAAAAAAAAAAATGCAACAAAAGCTATAAGGTAGTCACTTTGCTCTAGAGGGATAGTCTTTAAAATATTAAAAAGTCTCGAAAAACCAAAAAAAAATCCATTCAACAACAGATAAAAATGATATAAGTACTAAATTATTCACTTGGTATTGTAATTAAAAAGCAGAGAGGTTGGGGAGACGGCCCTGAGTTCAAATCCCTGGTGTGAATGTGAAAGCTGGGTGTGAGGGTGCATTCTGAAACCCAGGGAGAGTGTGGGGCAGCTGACGCAGGGGGTCCCCAGAACTCTCTTGAATGCCAGCTTAGATAATTAGTGAGCTCCAAGATCAGTGGGAGCTCCTGTCTCAATGAGGAAGATGGAGAGCAATAGAGAAAGACAACCAACATTCATGTCTGGCTTCCACACACACGCTCACACATGAACTCTCTAACACACGAATATACCCCACAACCAGCCAACAAATGTAGAACAAATGAAAATGATCAAATTAGGGAAGACTAACGAGAATGTATCAGCACGATCAAACATCATATACTCCATGTTTGATGACTACAATGTCGCGCAAAGCAAACGGAAATGCTGCTATGAGAATATGTAAAAGCTATGAACTAACACGCGTGCTTCATGAGAAAGAATTAAATAGGAAAGATCAACATTTACTTTTAGCAGCACGCACAAAATAATGACATGCTAGGCACGCTCCCTCCTTGAGAAAACGCTCATGATAAATTGCAAATCTGTCAATGGAGTAGCAGTATGCAAACTGCAAGCATCAGATAACCTTCCCAGTGATAATTTTCAAGCCATCTTTCAATGTCTGATGCACACCAACCACACTGCTCAGGCACCTCATTCCCAGCTGAGAGGACTATCTTCTCCAGCCTCTGTACTTCCTGTGCCTGTGGCATTAGTCAGGGGGCCCACATCAGTAGGTGGGGCATGCCTGGTCTGATCTGTGGGCTGGGGAGACAGGTATTAATCCTTCACTTCTGTTGCTGTGCCTATAAAGATTTATATTTATTTCTTGAGTTTAATTATCCCAAACAGAACTTTTACTAAGACCAAGGAGAACTTTTAAAAAGACCACGGAGCGACCACAAGCAGTCCTGAGTTCCTTTCTTACACAGATGGCTGAAACGTTCCAAAGGGAATAAGGCTACATAGGTTTGTTCCCTTTTTGAGGGGTGGAGCCAGGTCTGTGAAGCCAAGACTGGACTTAAACTTTCTATGCAGGCAAGACAACACTGATGATCTCATCATGCAACTGGTCAAACCAGGCCGAACCCTTATTTTCCAAAAAGAGGGAACTGGACAAACATCCCAAAAAATGTCTGCAGGAGCACATGTATCTAACCTACAATTCTCTCCACATTTAAAAGACTTAAATACATTAGGACAAATTCACTGCAGAGTCCACTGAAATATGAGATAAAAATAACTTTTATAGTATTTCAGATTCCTCTTAAGTTTTTAAAAGTTGATAAAATAGTTATTTAATGATTTTCTTGTTCTTAATAGAAAACTCACAAAAATTTACAAACAGTTGAAGATTGGACTTGCAAACTCAATGCCCCCCCCACCAATTTCATTGGCAAGAAGTATGTCCCACGGAAATAAAAAAAATCATGAGTGTGATGAAGATTAAGCCACAGCATGTTTTTTTCCATAACTTCCCATGATTGTAAAGAGCTGGGGAAAAGGATTAACAGATGATCTATAGAAAGACTTACTAGATATACTAATAGCACAACTGTAGGCTGTACTGCTATATTAGAAATGTAAAATAAAATGAAAAATTTACTGACAGGAAAATATTCCAAATATACCATTAAGAAGAGAATGTAAAAAAGCATGGTGAAATTCAGCTTTAGAAGGAGATCAAAATCAATGGTGTTTTTTGATATTCTGATTTGCCATGATCTAAAAGACAAGGAAACTCACTTGACAAATGGTACAGAGGAAAGCTCCTGGGAGCCTTGGCTCGCTGTATTTGTTCTCCATTTTTAACATGTGTTTCACATGTATTTCTATTTAAAACACATGGTTTCAATGTGGTGTTGGCCTGTAATATTAAACACACACCCACAGTTCCACAGGCCCTGAAGACACAAAATTTACCTCCCACACATCTTTTAGCAACACTATTTAGTAGTACATCTGAGGGCCATTTTAAACAGAAACAACAACAACACAACCACAATTCCAACAAAAGGACTAAAATGTAGCTCTAGACAAAGTAAGAAATGAAGCAACAGGGAGGATTTCACCTTATCTAGGACAGTTGGGAAAGTGTGTCAAGCAAATCAACTGTGTTCTGAACCAGCACTGACCAGCTAAGGGCCATGAGTGTTATTTCTGTGTTACATATCCTACAGAGGAAGTGAATTCACGAATTTAGCATCCACAGATATAAAAGCTTCACAGTGGATAGTCCTAAGTCAAGGAATGAACGGCATAGACATGATTCATCCAGGAACTCTAGAGATTATAAGAGCTATATGAAATAAAGAGTATGGAAGTTTGAGAAAATGCACCATGTGATTCCAACTGAAGGAAATAGCATGGAAAAATGTATAATTTTAGAAAAAAGGCTTACATCTCTCTTGACTATCTTTGAGCACATCCAAAATTTGATAGAACCTTTAACCTGGTTCACATGTATAAAAGCATCAAATAACATCATATGTTAAACAAACATCTGTGAAATTTTTTAAATAACTAAGTCAAGGGTATTCATAGATATATAACATGGAAATTCCTGTTTCTTTAACTTCTGTGCAAACATAAATGAATTTGTTCATCTTTATCTGTCCATCCATACATCCAAGCCTCCCACTCTCCTGTCTTCCATGCCTCCCTGTCCATCCATCCACCCACCCTTCCATTGATCCCCTTAGTGCCCATTTTAATATCTACTCCACAGTGATGTCTGTAAATCACTGTTCTGGGAGCCAGACAGACACCATATGTATTATGAAATGTGTCATGTTAGCGAGGCCATGCCGTGACCATATATTAGTAAAAGGTGAAACATCTATATGGTCTCCAGAGAGACCAGAATTCCCAGGTATTAAGACAAACTTTATTTTGAGTATGACTTTGAGCATACTATTTATTAAAATAGCGAGACTGAGGAAAGCAGACTGTCTTCCCTAACGTGGGTGACTGCCCTGTATTCGGCTAAAGCACTCTTTAACAAGAGAGAATTCTTTCTACCTTTGAACTGAACCATATGTTTTTTCTTGTCTTCAGACTTGAACTTATTTTCTTGGAGTTAACGTACAGACTAGGGTTATACACATCAATTCTGTCATGTCCAGCTTGCTCACTCATCCTGCAGGTCTTGAAATCTGCCGGATTCCATGAGCCACTTTCTCTCCAAATATCTCTTCATTTGAGACAGACCGATATAGAAACACATTAATAAATCAGTAATTTGTTCTTCTGGGACACTGAATGTATTACCATGCTAATTATTAGCACATACATGAAGAAGTCAGAGGGTCCCGGACGTCTCACCTGATAGGTGCAATCGCATCAGCAATCTTCAGTCTAGCCTGCTGATTTTTTCAAACAAGAGGTGATGCATGAGTTCATCACTCCCAAAGTTTTGTGAAACTTCAAATAAAACTTCAAGCTTTGGCCTAGTGACCTTGCTCAGTGGGCAAAGGCACTCAAATCTGATGAGCTGAGTTCAATCCCAGATACTGTGCAGAAGGACAGAGTGGCTTCCACAAGTCCTCTCACATTCTCACCCATGCACACATGTCAGACAGTGATGACTGCAAACGAAGTGATAGCTACAGGGATCCTCACGGTTCCTGCTGTAGGGCCGAAGAACTCACTGACAGCACCGTGGAACACCGTATGTACAGTACGCAGTCCATTTTCTGTTCCTCAGATGATGCTTTACTATCTAAAGGAGGGTTATTTATCTCATAGCTTTAGAAGCTGGGAGCTCAAGGTTAGGCAGTTGCATTTTATCAGCCTCTAGGAAGAGTTTCTTTTGCAGGGTCATATGATGGAAAAGCAGCATAAGAGCCATCTGCATGCAGAAGAGGTCAAGCACACAGTGTGGCATCACTGCACAGAGATCTGCTCTGGGAAGAGCCACGTCATTCTGTGAGAACAGCATTAATCCCTTCCAGGGGCAGGGGCATTGCCAGCAATTACCTTACTTCCCTTACCAAGCTCTACCTCTTAAAAGGCCTGTCACCTTTCAGATTGTCATACCAAAGAACACTGCTCTGGCATGTGTCCTTGGAGATGCACTCACGCCATATCCAAACAGTTCCAACCTGGTGACTGAACCCTTAAATCTTTGTATCCCACTGAGTAAGAAGGCCTGGATGTAAGAGAGTCTAACCCTACACACCAGGATTAACAGGAATCTGCACAAACACCCTTTCACTAATGAAGTTTTTCAAAACAGACATCAGTATCATCTCATTGGGACAATTCATAGTTGCTCGGATACTTTCTCGGACCTTCTAGTAGAGAATGGACCATCAAGTGTAGGGTCATGAAATTTGGGTATGAAATTCAACTTCTAACACAGCTACTGTTAATCACCAAAATTAATGTCAGTGGTTTAAACTATTGAATAGATGTTCCACACTTAAAATGCTTTAAACTGTTTGCTTCTGAATTAATGTCTTACATATGCAATCTATTATTCAAGGATATCTCAATGTTCCCATGTGACACCTCTTGGCGGGGTGTGCAAGGTCTTAGCTCCTTATGTTGTAAAGGCTGGCCTTGGACTTGCAATCCTCGAGGCATCTGCCCCCTAAATTCTCAGATTACAGGGGGGAACACTCACACCAGGCCCCTCAGTTTGAAACTACACCTAGAGGTCTATCTTCCATTTATCGCCAGATGACCCCAGTAGCTATTTCTGTGACTCTCCTGGCTGAACACAGCTCAATTTGCATGTACCATAATGAAGTTCGTGGTAAATTTCCCTGTCTTTCAAAGCCGTCTGCACCTGGATGCATTTCTTTAACAGCACCCTATTTTCTCGAAAAGCCACCTGGAGACTTGACTCTACCCACACCTGGGATTTATAAACAAACACACCCTAACACACTTGGGGATTTAATCTTACCAAGCTTATTTAATATCCATTTGCAATTTATTCTGAGCAAAATGCTATTTGCCTGAAATAACAGTTCTTAGGGATTCTGGGTTGTTGTTTTTTTGTTTTTTTTTTTTTAAAGGATGACCTGATTGAAGTACAAAAATGAACTTTGCCACACAGACCAGTAAACTAAAGTGCATAGCTTGTAGCACACAAGTGTGTTCTGGCCGGGCAGTGGTGGCGCATGCCTGTAATCCCAGCACTCGGGAGGCAGATGCAGGGGGATCTCTGTGAGTTTGAGGCCAACCTGGTCTTTGAGGCAAGTTCCAGAACAGGCTCCAAAGCTATAGAGAAACCCTACCTCGGGGGAAAAAAAAATCAAAAGTGTATCCTGCCTGAGAAATGGCTCCTAATTTAGATGATCACTTGCAGACTTACACTCCATCTTCCTGGAGGTCCTGCTTCAGTCAGGACTCCCATCAAAGCCAGAACTAGCTCCTATGCACCTGGCCCACTTTCTTTGCAACTCCATCTCTTGCTTTGTTTTCCATGTCTCATTGCTCATGAAGGACCTAAGCAGCTGTCTCTAAGGAAATGCCACATTCTTCTTTGCCGCTATTCTTCCCACAGAGTGGGAAACGGAGTTGACTGTGAAGCAGGCCTGTGTCCTGGCAGTGTCTTCCAATCAGAAAAGCAGAAGCCCATGGCTGCTCCACCTCTCTCTTCTGGTTATTCTCATGAACCACAGAATCCTAAGTTAATTTCAGTAGGAAAAAGAAACCTTCATAATTGTTCTTAAATGAAGAAATGAAATGCTCAGTGTTTAGAACTCATGGTTTGACAAATGCCTAAAGTCTTACATGAAAATTTAAAACACAGTTGGGGTATCTTGATCAACCCTGGAAGAATTATTTCTTAGTATGTTTTCTTTTTAACTGAAAAATACAGTCCTGCAGGAAGGTTGTGGGAGGGGAATGCAAGACCTAAGACCTGAGACCAGGACTCCACAGTGAGTTCCCAACATCAGGGCAGCATTCAGCACCTTAAGACTACAATGCAGGCTATTATTTTGTGATAAATATACAAAGAGGAGCAGAAGGAGGGAGAACATGAGCAAGGAAGTCAGGACTGCGAGGGGTGCGCCCACCCACTGAGACGGTGGGGCTCATCTAATGGGAGCTCGCCAGTGCCAGCTGGACTGGGATTGATGGAGCACATGATCAAACTGGACTCTCTGAATGTGGCTGACAAGGAGGGCTGACTGAGAAGCCAAGGACAATGGCACTGGGTTTTGATTCTACTGCATAGACTGGCCTTGTGGGAGCCTAGTGTGTTTGGATGCTCACCTTCCTAGACCTGGATGGAGGGGGGAGGACCTTGGACTTCCCACAGGGCAGGGAACCCTGACTGCTATTAGGACTGGAGAGGGAGGGGGAGGATGAGTGGGGGAGTGAGAGGGAAATAGGAGGAGGGGAGGATGTGGAAATTTTTAATAAATTTAAAAATGAAAGAAAATAAATAACAAATAAATAAATATACAAACTATCCCCTTGCCTTTTGAAGTCAAGTTTAGTGATTGAAAATGAAATATTAAAACTCCTCTTAGAGTTTGGAGAGTTACCGTTACCCATACACCTATTTATCTGGTTTAGCTATGAGCTAAGTATCAAAGGTGAGGAGGTAGAGTAAGCTTACACATCAGACAAAATTAAGTGAAAATAAAAAACATATGAAATGTTAAAAACACGCTATAGGCCAGAGACAGGGTGCCAGAAGTAAAAGTATTTGTTGCACAAATCTAATATCTTGAGTTTGCTCCTCAAAACCTACATGAAGGAGTGACGAGGAGAACAGCTTAGGATGGGCAGTGGTGGTGCACACCTTTAATCCCAGTACTCCAGAGGCAGAGGCAGGAGGAGCTCTGTGAGTTCAAGGCCAGTCTAGTCTACAGAGTGAGTGCCAGGACTTGTTTCAAAGCTACACAGAAAATCGCTGTCTTTAAAAACCAACCAAACAAACAAACAAACAAAAAAAGAACAACACAAAGTTGTCCTCTGACCTCTACGCACGCCAGCAGCCTACCCACACTCACCGTTTACACATATAATAATGAAGTTTATCCTCACTCACCCTTTACACATATAATAATGCAGTTTCTAAAACTAAAAATCGTTTAAGAGTGGAGAGTGAGCAATGCTTCATCCTTAGGAATGCTTCGCACTGCAATTGAAACTAGTTGTCATAATTTAATAAATGTAGAGCATACACTTGAAAATAATGTGAAATACTTTTGCCATGCCCACGCACATCATAGCTGAATAGACTCATTGAGGCACACGGTCCCCGATGAAGGCTCTGCGTCTGCATTAGTTACTAACTGGAAGTCCCTCAAAGTAGGCAGGTGTCCAAATGAAAGCCAAGGGAGAAATAAATTGAATTAAGAATCGTTATCCTAAACAATCGACTCTTATCATACATATCTATGTGCAAAGCAAAGCCAATAGGATTTTAAAACGCTCCTTTGAAAACTGGGGTTCATGAGTGAGATTGGTCTGTAATTCTCTTTCTTAGTAATATCTTTGTGTGGTTTGGGCATCAGGGTAATTGTAGCCTCATGAAAAGAGTTTTGCAATATTCCTTCTGTTTCTATTGTGTATTGGTATTAGTTCTTCTTTGAAAATCTTGTAAAATTCT
>NW_004949182.1:776541-777045 GCF_000317375.1 Microtus ochrogaster
CACATGGTGGCTCACAACCATCTATAATGAGATCTGGTGCCCTCTTCTGGCCTACAAGCAGGATACTGTATAAATAAATAAATCTTTAAAAAAATAAAAATAAACAAACTGAAAAAAAGCCACATGATCATCTCGTTAGATACTGAAAAAGCCTTCAATAAAATACAACATTCCTTCATGATAAGGGTCTTGGAGAGAGCAGGGATACAAGGGACATACCTAAGTATAATAAAGGTAATATACAGGAAGCCAACAGCCAACATCAAACTAAATGGAGAGAAACTCAAAGAGATCCCACTGAAATCAGGAACAAGACAAGGTTGCCCACTGTCTACATATTTATTCAATATAGGACTTGAGGTTCTAGCTAGAGCAATAAGACAACAAAAGGAGGTCAAGGGAATACAAACCAGAAAAGAAGTCAGACTCAACTATTTGTGGATGATATGATAGTTTACATAAGTAAACCCCAAAAATTCTATCAAGAAAAAACACTATCCTGAG
>NW_004949182.1:777832-790039 GCF_000317375.1 Microtus ochrogaster
AAAAAATCAGAGAAACATCAACCTTCACAATAGGCACAAATAACATAAAATATCTTGGAGTAACTCTAACCAAACAAGCAGAAGACCTGTATGACAAGAACTTTAAATCTTTGAAACAAATTGAAGAAGACACCAAAAAATGGAGAGATCCCCCATACTCTTGGGTAGGTAGAATAAACAGAGTAAAAATGGCAATCTTACCCAAAGCAATGCAATTCCCATTAAAATCCCAGCAAAATTCTTCAAGACCTTGAAAGAACAATACTCAACTTTATATGAAAAAACAAAAAACCCAGGATAGTCAAAACAATCTTGTACAATAAAGGAACTTCTGGAGGCATCACAATCCCTGACTTCAAACTCTACTACAGAGCTACAGTACTGAAAACAGCCTGGTATTGCCATAAAAACAGAAAGGAGGACCAAAGGAACTGAATCAAAGACCCAGGTATTAATCCACACACCGCTGAACACCTGATTTTTGACAAAGAAGCAAAAAATATCTAATGGAAAAAAGAAAGCATATGATGCTGGCATAACTGGATATCAGCATGTAGAAGAATGAAAATAGACCCATATCTATTACCATGCACAAAACTCATGTCCAAATGGATCAAAGACCTCAACATAAAGCCAGCCACACTGAACCTTATAGAAGAGAAAGTGGGAAGTACACTTGAACGCACTGGCACAGGAGACCACTTCCTAAATATAACCCCAACAGCACAGACATTGAGAGAATCAATTAATAAATGGGACCTCCTAAAACTTAGAAGGTTCTGTAAAGCAAAGGAAATGCTCAACAAGACAAAATGGCAGCATACTGCATGGGAAAAGATCTTCACCAATCCCACATTGTACATAGGACTGATCTCCAAAATATCGGAGAACTCAAGAAATTGGTCATCAAAAGAACAAATATCAAATTAAAAAAAATGTGGTACAGATCTAAACAGAGAACTCTAAATAGATGAATCTAATATGGCTGAAGACACTTTTAAAAAACGCCATCAGAGAAATGCAAACCAAAACAACTCTGAGATTCCATCTTACAGCTGTAAAAATGGCTGAGATCAAAAACACTGAGGACAACTTATGCTGGAGAGGTTGTGGAATAAAGGGAACACTCCTGCATTGCTGCTGGGAGTGCAAACTGGTACAACTGCTCTGGAAATCTGTATGGAGATTTCTCAGAAAACTAGAAAACAACCTACCTCAAGACCTAGCAATACCATTTTGGGGTATAGACCCAAAGAATGCTCAATAACACCATAAGGATATGTGCTCAACTATATTAACAGCAGCAATATTTGTCATAACCAGAACCTGGAAACAACCTAAATGCCATCAACAGAAGTTTGGATAAAGAAGATGTGGTACATTTACACAATGGAGTACAACACAGCAAAAAAATAATAATAATAATGACGTCCTGAAATTTGTCCGCAAATGGATGAATGTTGAAAAGATCATATTGAGTGAAATAACCCAGATCCAGAAAGACAAATATAATATGTAATGACTCATAAGTGATTTTTAGACATAGAGCAAAGAAAAACCAGCTTAAATATTCCAGAGAACCTAGACAACAAATAGGACCCTAATACCCATGTACATTAGATACATGGATCTAATGTACATGGGAAGTATAAAAAGATAAGACCTCCTGAATAAATTGGGAGTGTGGGAATCATGGGAGAGGGTAGAAGGGAAGGGGAGGGAAGTAGAGAAAAATATATAGCTCATTAGAAACAATTATAAAAAATCTGGGGTTCAATGGTCACACTGATGACCCAGGAAAAGTTAGATGCACCCCTGGCAAACTCTGTTTCTGTGGCGAGTGGCAGGTTTCTTGCATCCCTTCCTCATAGTGACTGGCCCTGTCTGTCTCCTGTTTGCCTCTCTAAGACAATAATCACTATTAATTCCAGTTGGTATCATTTGTTTTTTAAATACTACAAACAACATATGTCCAAAGATACTGTTGGTTTTTTTGAAGTATGGTGACTTTGAAAATAGTGACCTTCTGTTCTCAAGAAAAGGTCACTGAAGCCTTTGCTGAAAAAATGAAACCAATTTAGTTGGTTAGAGTTAAGACAAAAAATGCACAGATGCTTATCCTCTATTAAAAAATGTATTATATGAAAATAAAAATATATTCTAAAACAATATTTCATTTTTACCTTTCTTAAAAATCTTTCTATTTTTAAAGATGAAATAGGGGCTAGTGAGATGGCTCAGTGGTGAAAAGCACTTGGCACTGAGTCTAATGACTTATTCAGTCTCCAAAACCCACATGATAGAACAGAACCAACTTCTGAATGCTGTGCTCTGACTTCTACATGTATACTCTGGTTTATGACCACACACACACACACACACACACACCACAAGCATACTAAATAAGTAAATTAATGGAGCGATAAAAATTCTTCATAAAAACATGAGACAAATAATGTAGACTTTAAGTCTACATTACACTAATTTTACATTAATTTCTGGTTCCTGTTCTTATGTAACAGATGTTACTACAGAGCAGCAGTCCTGAGAATAAGGAAAATTATTCCTAGGCATACATAGTATTTTCAGCCCCATCATTAATTCACAAACAGAATCATCACATTGCAGCGGGCATGAAGATGAAAGCTTCTGATTCTGGAGACACGGGCATGAGAAGATGTGCACGCGATGTACGTGTGTGTAGTCACCATTGATAAGTACATGGAAAGCAGCCCTGTAGCCTTCACAGTATGGTTTCCTAGAAATGCCATACCCATTGAAGTGCACTCCCCAGGGTAAAGCGTGGCCTGGTGGAGCCTGGCGACAGCTCCTCCTGCCCTAGCTTGTATCTTGGGATGTGTCATTTGATCTTTCAGGAGCTCACTTCCTTTATCTACAAGTTGAGAAGCCTGTGGTTGCAAAGCTCTGAAGTTCCATCCTGTTCTAATAACCTATGAGTCTGAGAGAGTTCATAAATATTCCATAATCCCCCTTTTACCAAAATGTTACTTCCAAATATAGATAACCTCTCATGACACAGAGCAAATGTTATGACAAGGTACCTTTCAATTAATGCAAATTTTAAAGTTACTATTTAAAACAATTCAAAAAATAGAGCAGACTCTATCAAGATGTTGTGATTTCGGGAACTTCAGAACACAACATAGGGATCGAATGCCAATCAAAATAAGTCTGAATGAAGCAAATTACTAAAAAACTAATGTTAGAGAGTTCTGGAACATGGCCAAGTTCCCGCTCTCATTTCAAAATAATCTTACAGTGGGAATCAAAATCTCAACTAAACAGAAGCCACTCCTATATGAAAATTTTAAAATCATTTTTTGCTAAGGTCTTCAAAGACGAGTTCACTGTGATGACAGAACAAACCTTTCCCTCGCTCGGCAAACTCTTTTTCCTCTCTCTTCTCGCTTCTAGGTGGTGTCCTGCGTCATAAAACTCCAAAATAAAAATTGAAACTCAGAAAAATATTCACCAGTATCCATGAATGGTCCTGAATCAAAAACCAATTCCATTCATCATCACAATAGCTGCCCTGTTCCAACATGTGGCATAAAGATACTTAAAACTAAGGCCTAGAGTATTAGCATTACATTTCGGGTTAACCCCTAACATGACTCAAGCAGCGCGTGCCGAAGCCACACTACAGTGAGGCCGGGTTAACTGAGGACCCAGTGTAAAGTCATGCAAAGAAGGAATTGACAGGAAAGGAGCAGAGCCTTCTTCCCTCAGCAATATCCTCACCCAGATGATTCACGGGTCCTCCGCTCTGCCATGGGGAATGTGCGATTCTTGGAAAATTTTAATTTCCTGCCAGCAGTCAGCCTCCATTAGCAAATGTGGGACCGGAAAGTGTTAGATCTACGGGCATCAACTTACCAGGTGCTTCTCTTTTCCTCCCAGATGAACCGTTTGAGCTTACATTTTCATCAGGGAAGAAATCAATTATCAGGCTACCAACGGCAGTTATAAAATCCTAGAAGTGATTTAAGTATCTCACACAGCATGTAACTGCGTAGCACGAGGAAACCCAAAAGATAAATGACATTTTTGTTTCTGAGTTTAAGATCATCTGTTCCACTTAATATACCTTTGTTCCCTTGTTAAAAACTATGCTAGAATCTCTTACAATGGCAAATACATGGAAACATTTGAAAAGCTTAAAAATCAAGTCATCAAGTCTTTAAAATGATTTATAAGCTTGGATTAATAATTTTAATTTTCTTATGTATATCACAAATAACATAAAATATTTGCAGTTGATTTGGTTATTCAAATGTTTAGTTAATATTACCTGGGCTGGGGAGATGGCCCAATGGTTAAGAGCACTGGCTGCTTTTCTAAAGAACATGGATTCGAATCCTGCACCAGTATGTCAGCTCATACCTACCTTTTTACTCCAGTTCTAGGAGATCCAACACCCTCTTCTGGCATCCTCAACCCAGGTACTTATGTGGCGTACAGAAAAATATGAAGGCCAAGGGCCCATATGTGTAAATTAAAATAAAATTTTAATTACTTGGGATGCCAACAAAAAATGAAATTATGTATAGACTCTCATCTCACTTTGGCATTGGTTCAACACAAGAAGCATATACAATGAGGCACTTACCACCAACTCCATAGCAGACTCTGCGTGAAAAGACGACAAACTTGCAAAGAATAAACCTACAAACCCCTACGAAACAGACAGTTCGATTCACAATAGGCTGATTGATGTGTGGGACTGCAGTACATTTGTGGAGTAATATAAGAAAGATCTAGCACCCATTTAAGACTACAAATCAAAGTCTATTATTTACTTGACCAAATGTGTTACCTTACTTACACAAGAATATTCATACAGTATCTGAAGTTGTGAATTAAAAAGGGAGGCGGTGGCGGGGAGGAGGCAGAAATCCTCAATAAATAAATAAATTAAAAAAAAAAGAGGTTTGGATCAGCAACATCACTGCCCAATACCTGCTGGCAGTGTCTGGACCAGCAGAGTAAAGAGTAAATGGATTCTCGTCACAAAACTACAATATAAGGCAAGAGAGGGCCTGGATACACATGCACAGATCCAAGACTCAAGAGGCACCCTTACCTAAAGGATGCAACTTCACAATGGCACAAGTCTAAAATCACCTGACCAGTGGTGACAGCACTTGCTGGGTGGTAAACATTCCTGGGAGTCCTGCATTTGCAACTCAAATTTGTCTGATGCTTGAGGAGTCACAAGTAAGTTTATTAGAGTTCCTCTTCGTTGATAAAGTTAAAAAATAACAAAGGTATCTGGGAAGGATTTAAAGTTCTGATAAGTCGGATGTCCAAAGGAGTGGACTTCCTTCCAAGGAGGAAAAAAACAAAAGGTTTTTTTGCATCTTAATTAGCCAACAAGAGGGGAAAGAATCATGAAGCCAGCAAAGAGGACTCATTATCACCTTTGAGCCCCCACTAATAACCTGTATTAGAGCAAAAAAAGGCTAAATAAGTTAAATGGTAAGAAAGAAAGATAAGCACCCTCCATCCCAGGCTTCCTCTACCATCTTTCCAACACCTATTGACAAGATCTATCTTCAAAGGACTTTCTTGTTTACAATGTAAACCTTTCCCTCTGTTACAAATTAAACCCAATTATCTGGCCAAACAGCTTCCATAATAAAACCTGGAAGACAGAGGAAGCAGTTACCTTTAGGTCCTCCCACCTTCCTTTTGAGATCCTGCAGGTTTCCAGAAGTAAAAACGACTCTTATTTCTGCCATTAACACTGAGATGTTGAGAGGGTAAGAAGACCCCTGGAAAGATAAATGGCCTCATTTTGTTTGGATTAGGCTTTGGAGACAACTTCCAAAGAGCTGAAAAAGTGCTGAAAACTCTGGGTTGCTTATTTGATCCATAAATTTAAAACCTTGGACAAGAGACATAAAATTCTACTGAAAAGCATCATTAACTCTTTCAGGTCAGTGGATTTTTCAGTCATTGGTAGATTTGATCATGCTTGTAGGACAGACTATAGTCCCTTAGAGAAACAGATCTGTTGAGATGCCAAGGAAGCCAAATACAACCTAGAAGACTAGGAATCAGCATTGTCCCTGTGACAGCCAAACACAGCACCCATCAAATGAGGGTCAAACATAGCACCCAGTTGGTAAGGAATTAAATATGGCACCCACCCAATGAACTGTCAGAGCACCCACTCAACGAGAAACTTCAGAGAGCAAGATTATCCCTAGTCTCCAACACATATGGGTGCATGCCCCAAAAACACATTTCACATTTCAATGACGATGTACAACTTCTTGCTCATTCTATGAGACTGTTGCAATTCCACACACACACACACACACACACACACACACAGAGAGAGAGAGAGAGAGAGAGAGAGAGAGAGAGAGAGAGAGAGAGAACACCTTTTAAGAGAGGTTCTTGCATTAGAACATGATTGCATTTCCCGATCTTCTTAACCTGACCTAGAAGAAGCAGAAGTGTTGTCTAAAAATAAAAATGCTTTCTTCTCTACCCATCGATGCTTTAGACTTCAACTTACTTATCTGGCCAGTCAACAATGGCAGAAGAATGAAACCGTCTCTAGTTGTCCCCCAATGGGCTTGGCTTGTATTGAACATTAAATACCACTTTGACAACAGCACTTTCTTCAATATTAAAATAAATATGATTAATATGATTAAGACAGCATGGGATTCATGGCCACCATGTCATGGGAAATACTCAGAATGCTCATAACGTATGACTGTGCCGACTGAGTCCTCTGCTATGTGCTGATATAGAACAAAATAGAAAACTCTTTCAATGTCCTGTGCACATTAAGAACACAACAATTATTATTGTCTTTTCAAAGAAGTATATTTTTGGTAAGACAGACTGTGCTAATAAATAATATGTTCTTCTGTTTAAAAAAATGTAGCACGAAAAACCAAAAAAAAAAAATGTAGCACTGTGATGGCAGAAATTGTGTATGGGTGTCTGTCTGTCTGTCTGTGTGTGTAAAAAAAATGACAAAAATGAATGTCATCCAATTTTAGGTTGTTGAATCCCTGTACCTTGGCATATTTAGAATTAATGAATAATGGTTTCCTCCTGCACCAGGGGTTTAAAGGTGAAGACTCAGAGCACACAGTGAAAACTGAAAATTTAAAGCTGCATTCTTTGGTTACACTGTCTTTCTGTATTTCACCCTTCCCTTACTTCTCACATAAGTGTTGACACAGTCATGTGTGCATAGACTCATGTGCATATATGTAAGTTATGGCAAGCGAAAAACAATGTGTTTGAGTCGGTTCTCTCGACCATATGGATCCCAAAGATGGAGCTCGGGTCCCCAGGCATGATGCCTTTATCTGCTAAGCTACCTTTGCTCACAAATTTCCTTTTACTTATGCTAAAAATAAGTATAAACAGACAATATGCGGAACCTGAGGTGGAAAAGTAATACACACAAGATTACTGGGACTGTTAGTATCTAGAAATGGAAAATTATTATTATTAAGTGTTGATATCATCCAAGACCGCTTCAAGGTGATTTTACAAATAACTGGTGTCAAAAATCCCTTTGATGCTTTTCCCTTGTACTTAAGGATATGACATGTTAAAGATACACAGCTTTCCTGTCCAGATAATCTGAAGATCAAGAAGAAAGCTTTCATGCAACTTATAAAAGTATGTATCCTTGTTAAAACGAAAGGCACGCCAACACACACAGGGGGTTGCTACTCCTTGCCCCCTATGCCCAAACTACAGTTTTAAAATGTATACTTGTCAATAAATGCTAGCCCCTCATTTTTTGGAATGAATAGTCAAGCATTTACATAGCCTACTCCTGGAAAAATCACTCATGACAGGAAGAATTGTCATGGCAAGAGCACACAAACACAGGCCATATGGTGACCTTTTATGAGATAGCAGGCAATAGCTTGACACGCTCAGGAGTGTATTCTGTTCTGAATTAAGAATTTGGTGTTATCCGTGTTAACACAGGAAATGGAAACATGTTTTCCATGTTCTAATTACACAGGAGGGGCTTTGCTGTTATCTCTGCTGCGAGGCATTGTCCTACCTTAATTCTGCTGTTTTATTTACAGCCAGAGACTGACACAACAAAACAGTGTTTCCCTACATGGGATCCTCTGTCAGCCACATTCTTCACTGCATAAATTAGTTCTTGAGAATGAACCTGGACCCAGTGTGAGATTCAGAGTGAGGTCCTGAAAAGTGAGAGTCCTGTGTAGCTACTTCAGGGGTGAAGCCAAACAGAAGCAAATGCAGAAAAAGGAGGAATGAGAACAGAAGCAAGAGAAGGCTACTGACCACAGCCAAAGGCTCGAAGCCAAGAAGATCACAGGGTGCTTTTACATTCCAAAACCTTGGCCTTTGTCCCTGGAGCCTGAAATGTCTGATTTATACTGGAAGTTAGTGTGGCCATTCACCTTCACAAGAGTTAGGTGTGGATCATGAATGTGGACACGCTACTGAATACAATAAGGCGGGTGTCGCTGGCAAGCAGGAAATGGAGGTGTCACATAAAGCGCTGAAGTGGCTTTATTATCCACTACAACAAAAACTGCAAGGACAGCAGAGCTCATGATCACATGCTACAACTGAGGCCAGGCAAGGAGGCAGGTCATGTCCAACAGTATCCACCCGGCTACAGTGAAGCCGGCGCCAGATCACAGAGTAGCTTAGATTGCCATTCTCTACATGGCAGGGTGTTCTTTCTCAAATCGCGGTCTCCCTGCGGTACACTTCACAGACCCAGCATGAGTTGGGGTAAATCAAGCTGAACGAGGTTAATAAATAAGAGAAATGAAAGCCGATGAAAAGAAAGCACAGGCCCATCCAGAAACTGGAGCATGCAGAGTCCCAGAATGTGGGCCCTCCCTGCTTAGTGCCACAGGGAGAAGGGCTCTTATCAACTCCCAAGGCTGACCTGCAGAGGCTCCCTGGCCTACTTACAGGCAGGCCAAGGACAGAGCAAGACTTTTATTATGGAACTCAAAGCCTTGACAACTGGGACCCAGTCTCACCTCTCTCTTGGGGCCCTTCTGCTGGCTTCCATGGAGACAGCACAGAGATTATGGGAAGTGGCACACAGGGTTGAGTCTACCCACTCAAGGCCCCAACTCAAGCTGTAGAATTTTATCTGGATTTTAAACAACCCTTAGCATAATGTGGAAATAGAAGTAACTTTTCAAAAATGGTTGAAAACATATGTATTTGAAGTAATAATACTGTCCATGTTTTAAAAGGAAAACGAACGAGCTCTATTCTATGTGCTGTTTGGTGTCGGCAGAAAAGAGGAGACATCGAGGAAAACTTGTCTCATAAAGGAAATAACAGGGTCAGGGAGGCAGGTGATGTCTCCCTTCCTGAAATTAAAAGCAGAATGTTCAGAAACCTTGAAGTGTTTTTTAATGGACAGTTAAACACTGACAGAAATAGCATTAAATCAAGAGTTAGAGAGTCAAGTACTAGGTTAACCCGTGCGATCAGCTTGCTAGCTCGGTGTCTTTAAATGAACATGACCTGCGTTGACATGGCACTCGAAATGGATCGTTTCTCACTGATTCTGTCTCTTTTCTCAGAATTAAAATTCAATGACTTCAATGACTCTGCTCAAAACTGAAGCAAACAGGAACAGAGCACAAACGTGCACGAGCCGCTAAAATGTTTACCTGCTTGCCCAAGTGCGAACTTCATGTTTTCATAGACTTCCGCTCACTCTGTCCAAACTCTTCATAGTTTCAAAACCAGAAGGGCAGTTTGACCTTAGCCTTAAAGGGGCAGCAGACAATGAAGCTAACAGACAATTAGCTGCAAACGCTAGATATGTTTAGCTATCAGTCCACTGAAGTATTTGGAAAGTTTAGCCATCAGGAGATAGGGAATGAATCATGCCTCTGTCACCAGCAAGCCCCTTATCTAATCACTCGCGGTAGAAATGTGAGCACCGTGACTGCAGCTCTGGTTTGTTTCATGTTTCAGCTCCATGGTCACAGACAACTTCACTGAACCAAAATAAAACCTTCTGACTCTTCCATTCACTACCCCAAAATGGTCTGGTGATGTCTCAGCCTGAGGAATTCCACACAGTAATCTTAATAGGCAGAAAGGGATCACAGGCGGTCCCAGCAGAGAGCAGACCAAATGGCTGGTCAAGAGGCCAGATGCAAATTCCTTTGAAGGAGGCAAGGAGGTGATGAATTCAGCAGAAGGCTGTGAAGCCTAAGAAAAATTTCACTTAAGAGTGCAAACTATTAAAATAAAGAAAAAAAAATAAAAAGAAAAGCAATTTCTTAAAATTACCTTTGTCTATTGATAATCTCATAACTACAGTCTTTACTCCCATAGAGTATAGGATGTGGACTTTTATAGAGAGCTCAGAACTGGCAAAGCTTATTTTAGAAGAAAATAAAGCAAGATTTATTGAGCAAACCTCCTGACAAAGATTTACAAAGCCAAGCCCATAGATCCAAACACAAACTCAAATGTCCCTTACTCCACAGACTGATGAACATACAAGGCCCTGGGCCTTTGGAAGAACATGTGCTAATTCTCTCACACAGGAAAACTCAACCAGAGACAAGCAGGGACTCAAAGAGATCAAATTTGTGAACTGAAAATAATAATAATAATTTTAAAAACATAGATTTTTTTGCTAAACCTTAAGAATTCAAAGAAGTAAGATACATATATATTACTCAAAGACTCACTGGAGTATTCTCTGCTGCTTGAAAAGTTTAGGTGAAATGCAGTAGGCATGAAGGAAGGAAATGTGAGTTAGACTTGAGCTTTGAGTAGAATTTCAAAACTGATAAGACCAAGATATTTATACCATAGGGAAGGGTACAGAATCCTCTTTATACACACAGTCTTAACAATATTGCAAATTTACAGGGAATCACCCTTCAAAAAAAAAAAGACAGAAAATGAAAAATGATTGCTAGATACTCTCATAAATCTTAATGACAACCCACAATGTATATGATGCTAGCCTACAAAGATTGAGGGATTTTTACATAAACACAATGAAGATATACACTCTACACCTCAAGTTCAGTAGAGAATCATGAGAGAGAGGAAAACAGCAGAAACAATCCTACAGAAGGAAATCAACCCCAGAGTCCAGCACTAGTATTGTCTAAGTGAGGGGTTCAGGAAACTGTACCCTGCTCTGTTCCCTTTTCTTTCATGCTCATATGCACAGTACAAATCATGTGTCTATCAGTCTTTATACCATTGAGAAAGAAACAAATATTAAGTCTGAAAAATGTTGTAATTAAACATATTTTACATATGGGGTCCTTAGTTGACCTAATATTTGATAAAAATAAAATGGGTTTCAGTATTTATTCAAACTATGTACTTATCCTTCAAAGTATATGTCATGAGGCTGTGAAACACAGTTTTTAAAATACTGGCTCACCTACCGAGAGATAGCTCTAGCTCCATACTGGTATCATGCAGCCCTGGTGTCAGTAAAATACCAAGGCTACCATGTCATGGGAGATTTCAGTTGTCATGCCTACAGATTTTGAAGATGTTGCTATGTTATTAACATACATATTGAAACCCTTGGTTCAATCTGCTCATCCTTCAAAAACAAAAAAAATAGAGGCCGTATAAACGGCTCAGCTGCAAATGTCTGCATCTCCAGTCCTTGGGGATCTGATGCTCTAATCTGGCCTCTGTAGGCACTGGACATTCAATGTCATAATGCATACACATGCATGCAGGTAAAACACCATACACAAAGAATTTTTAAAAAATGAACAGTGTGTTACTGTATCTCATAACAATGAAAACGAAACAAAGAGCATTGCTCTTTATCTACGTGGTAGATTTCCCACAGGATGGAAAGCCTGCATGTGGAAACTACCATAAATGGTGGGATGGTGTATCTCTCATCTTTCAAAATTGTGTGGGCACTGAGTAATGGTGGTCAGTCTTTTCCCTGGCCAATATACCAAGGGAATAAAACAAATCCCTTAAACTAACAAAGACTTGGGGGTGAGTTTCAGTGACCTCCTTGGAGGATAAGAACATGTCTTGGAGTACGGAAATTCCTACAGCATGGAACTCTGTAGACGATCTGGAACATTACAGTTGCAGCTCAGTAGCAGAATGCACGCTGTGCACGTGTAAGACTCTCGGTTCCATTTCTTTGTTTTAGATTAATTTTTTTTTTTTTTT
>NW_004949182.1:790645-800082 GCF_000317375.1 Microtus ochrogaster
GAGAGAGAGAGAGAACACTGTTATTTTGGGGTGTTTCATTTGATTCCAGGGACCCAAAGTGTCATTCTGTGAAGACCAAGGTTTAGTCAGAACCTGTCTCCTGGAATGGACACCCGATGGCTGAGGAATGTTCTGAAACAGACTGCTGATAAAAACTCCCTTTCCCACAGAGTACCACAGAAATGCCATGTGGGTGGAGACATGAGTCATATCCTTTTAATCTCTGCCATGCTCTTGAGACCCACCAAACAGAGGCGAAGGAAAGTCCCCAGCAGAAGCAACAAGTTTTTCTGGGGCTTTACTGCTTCAGCGCCCACCAGAGACTTAGAAGAAATGCAGAAAGGCTCTCAGACACAGGCTCGGCAGCTGTTTACTCCTGGTTGGTTACGAAGCTTTCACTGATCCCTGGCATCTTTCTCAGAGAAATCCCTGATAGCAGCCCTGCAGCAGCCCAGAACTGAGGCTAACCAGAAATGCCTGCAGCCTGCGTGGGACACACACTAGAGCCACCACAGAAAACTAGTCATAGGCCTGTTTGGAGAAGCGACCAGAACATTCTCAAGCCCATGAACTGGTGTTAAAATGACTACCCCCACTATACAAGCATGCTTAATGTAAAGTGGAATCTTTTTAAGTTTTTTAATTGCCAGAACAAGTAAGACAACTGAACTGGCCTTCACTTTGCATTATCTGCCCTAGATCTATCAGCGTGTACCAAGAAAAGTAGGGTCAATAATTCACATGAAACTTTGAAATTGCATTTTTTTAGGTAAGTCTAAGTCACATTGGTTTTAAACAGTGATCAGAAGTGTTTCTTCCTGTGTTTAGTGCATTACTCTCCACCAGGCATGACTCTGCCCTCCAGGTGGCACAGGACACGCTCTGGAGTTATCTGTGGCTGTCACAAATAGACCATCTGAAGGACGTGGGTCTGGAATGTTTTTAAATATCCTAGCAAGCAAGGGAAAGCGCATGAGGCAAACAATTATCTGGTTCAAAATGTCAGTAGTGCCAGAATTAAGAAAGTTTGAGTAAATGATGCCTTCAACAGGAACATTTTGTGTACGTATGAAATTTCCCCTCTTTTTTTAATTGGTGGTTGACAGTTATTGTGAGGCTAAAAAGGATAGTTTATGAGGGAAGGCAACCACAGACGATAAACTGTTTAATTATCAAGAAGTTTTTGGAAGAACTAACTGAAGTATCTATAATAATAAACAAAATTTGAATCATGTTTTGAACTTTGCTAAAATTCTTACTTTCATCTTCTTGGTATTAATTTGAAGGACTTTTGATGAGCCACACTGTGTTCAGCTATGTGGAATTTAGCTTAACACATAGTTTTTCAATGAAACAAGTCAATAGAGAGACCACAGTTTATCACTGTGAGATTTTTTTTTTTTTTTTTGGTTTTTCGAGACAGGGTTTCTCTGTGGATTTTTAAGTGCAGAAAGAATAGCTGGCTACGTGTTTATTTTTAAAACAAATCCCAAAAGGTGAGAGTAAGCCAGAGGACGACAAAGGTCATTGACATTCAAGTTTTTTTACATGAACCCAATCAATACCTGCCATTCTCTGCCTTGTCTTTGATTCTGAGCACAGAGTCAGTGTGAGACAATGTTTGAACGCACAGTGTCCAAGTAAAAACTCCTGACCAAGTGAACTGAACCAAGTCTTCTATGAGTAATTGAGTCATCCGAACAAATTAACAGCTATCTAGTCTACATTCTACGCCAAAGCTGTTTGTTCCAGTAATAAGAGCTCGTCTAGGGATGAAGAGTGAAGAATTGTTAGTTCATCTTTCCAAACCTACATTACCCAAGCTTCATCGTAGGCAGGAGAGGATTCACTAAGGAGCCTCATCTCCCACAAATGTCCCCGCAATCTGGCTTTGTCCTCTATCTCCCTCACAAATCACAATGTATCTGAAATAAATCTCTGAACTTTTAAAAGCCGAAAAGTGGCTTGCTCATCACAGTCAGCTTTTAGACTGGTATTTAATATATCTTTCAAGAGAAAATTGACTGCAACTACCAAGAAAGCAGGCAATGGCCTATGGGGCAAGATCCTTTTGCCTACTTCCAAATACCACGACCATCTGAGTAGTACTAATTGAGACTGAAATCACCAAGCTCAAATTAAATAAACTAACCCATATGGACAGAAGTCAATCACGGGGCTGGGACAAAAGTCCACAGGCAATAGGACATTGCTCTCCTTCTGAGGTCCTGCACCCCTCAAAGACACTTGTCACTCAGGAGGGTTGCTCACCCACAGCTCTGCTTTTCAATAGCTTCAGGTCTTATTTAGGTGTCCCTAGTATCAAAAAGAAAAAGCCTCCGGGCTGTAATTTAGGGTTCCAAGACATACACAGCTAGGTTAAAAATGTAGTCAGAGTTTTAACTACCTGGGAAAGCATGGACCCTCAGGTAACATGAATTACCCAGATGTACATACAAATCCTCCCGTGGAGAACACGGGTTTAAGAACTGCTGATCTTTTTTGTTTGATCTTATGTTGCTTTTAAGATGAAAGTGGCCAGAAAATGACCACGGCAGACCTGAAAGGAATCTTGGCAGTCACACAGTGCAAACTGTGCACTTTCCAGTGGGGGAAAGGGCATCCTGAGAAGCTCCACACCATGCTAAAGTTACCCTGCCGTCAAGAGCTGAACCCAGCCTAAAGTCCACCTGCGAGGCTGGGTCCCTAGCTCAGGCTGCTGCCTTGCTTAGCATACTTTACTTGTTAGGATACTCAAAGCCAGCTCTATATAAGCCAGTAGTGGTGGTTCACACCTGGGATCCCAGCACTCTGTGGTGGAGGCAGGAGGCTCAGAAGTTCAAAGCCAGGCTTGCTGTCAGAGTTTAAGGCCAGCCTGTGCTGCAGGAAACTGTTTCGAAAGCAAACACCAAAACAACAACCAAATGAAAAATTAGCTTCCTAAATCTAGACTGTTAAATTTATTTGTATATTAAAGATTTAGAGTAAGAAATGAAGAGACAGATAAGCAATAGGAAAAATTAAATTAAGAACAAGTGCTGATTTTGCCACAAATACACACAAACATACCCTATTTAGAGCCAGGCAAAGTGCTCAATCTATTATTTATGAAGCTTAGTGGCATCAATATTGATCTTCATTGTTCTATAGCAATAGGATGATCAAAGAAAATAATCAACTCTTTTGCAAAAAAAAAATACTTTTTAAGTGCCAATTCCAAAGTTTTTAAGAGGACCATACACTTTAAAGGCAAGCTGAATTGAGTAGAGAGCTCCTGGTTACTGTTCTTGTATAATACATCCATTTACATAAATGGTTTAATTAGTTTGTACTTTTTGTTTTCAGCAGAGAGAGCAGGAGCACAAACGGGAACTGAGTGACCCCACAAGCATGCACTTATTTCAGGAACACTCTGGTGCTCTGAAGTTTTGTTGTGCTGGAGTGTTAAGAAGACCCAACAATGCACCTAAGGAAGGCTAAGCCAGCATACTTTAATATGTACTCCATAAGTTTTCTATAAAAACCAGTCTTTTACTCAGTAAGAGTGCTCATTCTATGAAAACCAGATGTCATAGTCTGATCCAATGGGAAAGTCAACTTTGAACTTCTTAAAGAAAGAGAAAATATGTATATAATCACCATCTATTTTATTTGTTATGCTAAAAATTCTTGTAAATCTTGAAAAGCACCTAGATGAAGTTATTTTCTACTCTATTAGAAAATTAAAAAACCAGAAATATTCTGCAAAATAATGATCAGGACCAAGCTCAATGTGTTCACGTGATGTGAACCAAATCTGATTTTGCCTGAGGGAGGAAGAATGGGCTGGGCAGAGGTGCCTGTGATTTTGAGTAGGTTTGCTACTGCCTGTCATCAGGTCTGCCTATCAGCCTTAATGCGAACTAAGGCCTGTGTCTCCTTCATGCTTTGTCCTATTGTGAGCCTGGGAGGGCTGAAATCAGTGAGTGGTGACAAGATCTGAGAACTGAGCTGAGACTAACCCCAACCTGGTAGAACACAAATGAATCTCCAACATAACTAAATTCCACTTACCGCACAGATTCCATGGATCTGTGAGTTCTAGAACATGAGAGTGGCAGGGTTAAGAACTCAAAAAACTGCAGATCTTTTCCAAATAAAGTTATCTTGGGAATACTGGGTAAAAAACATAGTGTCTTAACACTGGATCATATTAAATGGGCATTGAATAGGTGAACAATAATAATGTGGATAATGAGATGCCTGCTCTTCATCTGCACCAGCTCTACTGCAACCAGGCTTACAACTGCAATCCAATTTCCACTCTCATCTTCTTCCATAGGCAAAGATGGAAAGTGCATTCCCTTGCCTCTATCAGGTTATTTATTCTTGTATGAAACCTCCAGCCAATGGGATACAAGTGTAAGCGATTAACTCTCAGATACTGATTTTGAAAAGGGAAGTTTCTGCCTCAAGCAATGACCTTGACCGTTGGCTATCTCAGGCTGTGCAAATGACACTGGATGCTAGACAGAGGCAAACCTAAGGAAGTGTTGGCGGTTGGATGACATCATGGAGTAAATAAACCCATCCATCTCCTTTGTGACGATGGCCTCCTCATTGTTGCCTTCTTTACTGCTTATTCGACTAGCCATTCCTAATGCCTGTTTTATACACTTTAATCTATATCTTACTTAATCTACAAACTGAATACTTATTGTTTTTAAATTATTTCTAAGTACTTTGGCAAAAATACATCACAAACACATTAAAGTGCCTTGATTGGAAGTATACATTTTTAAGTTATGTGTGTTATATGTGTCTGTCATATATGTGATAGATATGTATATAGGGTCTTGGTCATTTAAATGATGGGCTACATAGACAGACCAAAGACTTCTTAAATTCCCATTTCCTTCTATGTCATCCTAGAATGGATGCTGGAAAATATGCTTATTTGAAATTCTGCACAAAAATTCTGCATAGAATCATCAACAACAGGAAATAGTATATGTGCCAAACAAAAAAATAAAATATATAGATAGGTAAATTATATATATATGTGTGTATATATATATAAAATAGAAATAGCTTTGTATAAAACTGTTACTCTTGTTCATAGAAATAAAAATTAATGCCTATCTATGGTACAGATAGATTATTTTAAACAATAGTACCTGTATAGAAAATCTGTTTTTATTTAGAAGAAGCAATATGACCATAATAAAGAAAACATATGAGCCACAATACAGAAGAGACTGGTATAAATGGAAGCTGTATTTATGCCAAAGTCAGGCAGACACTCCACTGATTCCTTTATCCAGTAATAAATTGTGAACCTGAGTGAATATATAGTGTTAAAGAAATAGAACCCCCCCCCACACACACACACACTGCATAGCTGTTATCCATACTATCAAGAACATGCTGGCTTGATCTCTCAATTTGTAAACTAAACTTGATGCGGATTTCCCCACTTCTGCTTACAGAGTTCCTGGGGCTCAGGTGTCACAATTTTCTTATGGAATCTGACTTTACTCACAGGAACAGTTGATAGCTTATAGTTCATAGGCTTATTCTAGGACAAACACAGCCAAAAAAAAGTCCATGGGAACCACTTGGAAATGCTAACCTTTATCTGTGTAGTTTCATATAATTATCCAACACTTAAAATATGTTTTACTATATGTTGCTTTCAATCAACTAACACAACCACAAGAAACTCCCAGCCTTCCCGTTACCCAAGGGTTAAGGGTCAATGGAGACCACCTAAATAAACCAAAATGTCAAACATATCATTACAAATGACATGTGAAAACATGTGGGTGTTTTCATAAAGAAGCCCAGATCTTCATCTTAACCACTCTCTCTAAACTGTCCTCGAGGGACCCCAAAGCCCTCCCACTCAGCACTGGGGAGCTTGTCATTATGCCTCATTTTTCTTGGCTTTCTCCCACTTTCCCAAGTCCTTGGCAATTGCTTAATGCTTGAAATTTTCTTTGTACCAATTCATAATTATTGATTTCTCCACTGCTTCCTTCAACCCCCCTCTGGGTCCCACACGTCAGTCCTCAGGAGTTTTCTCTGTTCCCTATAATCTGCCTTAACATAACCAATTGCAAGTATTCAATTCCCAAACTCCTTCCCCAATTCTACACCCAAATTCCAGCTGTTGGATGGTTCTGTCCTATTTAGCTCTCCAACAGATGCTAATCTTTACCTACCCTCATTCACTCAACAAAAAAGGAAAAAAAAAAGAATATTGATAAATAGCAGGGAGATGGTTACCAAGAAGACCAAATCACCCTAGTTACATAATAAAACCATCCTCAGACTAAATGTGCTTTTAAACAAAAGAAGTGTCTGAGGAACAAGGCTGAGTGTGTGAGTAGCTACGGTGTGTAAACTCTGAGGCATGAATAGCAATAGAAAGATTTTCTTTCTTAAGAGTTCCATCAAGTACTGGAGTTATCTGATACAATGCAGACTGTATTCTAAGCGGTCTCAGAATGACTGTGGTTTGTGTGGAAGAGAGGGGGAAGATAATCAGAAAAAGCAGGTTTTGAGCAAAGTCTTCCGGAGAAGAAAGGAGCCTAGGAATGTCACGGTGTCAAGTACAAATGAAGAGAGGGTTGCAGCACCAGGTGTGCCACAGAAGTGTCCAGACAAGGCATGGATGGTCAAGAACGGGACTGTGCTTCCTAGCACCTCCAGTCCTAGCTGCAAAAAAGGGAGGATCTAAAGTTCCTAATTGGTTGGCCTTCTCACCCCGACCTTGAGTCACTGGCTTTCATGGGATGTCTCAACAACCCCATTTTAATTAATTTTTGAGACTTGCATAGATTGAATTTTGGACCTATTCATCCAACTCCTCCCCAAACATCTCCCATATCCACTATACCTCATTACCCACCGCCCTTTTACCCTATTTTTTTTTTCTAAGATCCTATCCATTCCAATTGAGCTCCACTGGAGCATCGTCCATCTAACAGGAGCCACAGCTCTAAAGAAAACAGGCTCTCTCCCCAGATGTTATCAATAGTCCATAGCTCCTGAGTTTGGGGTGCCTGTTATGAGTCCTCTCCCTACTCATTTCTAGAACATAGACTGGATTGTTCTTGTACAGGTCTTATGTAGACAGCCAGCTCCTATGCGTTCCTGAGTGCAGGGGTCCTGCTACATAAGGTTTGTTTTTTATAAATTTTATTTTTTAACTACTGGATTCCATGGTACAAGGGCTATGTAATACCAACAATTCATTTTTAAATATAGAATTCCACTAGCTTTCAATGCCATAAAACACATTAACTAAAGAAAAAGTTAGTACTAATATTTCTAATTATAAAACTGAAATAAACTCTTAGACTAAAACTTAGAAGGCAATTCGTCCAAACTTTTTAAACACAACATTTTTTAGAAGGCTAGATATGCTTTATTCTTAATGCCCAAGAGTATAAACATTTAATTCATATAAACATAAGCATCTTCTCCTACTTAGTGAAACAGAGTGGAGAACATAAAATTTGTCAAGGGGACTTGCTATGAATTATTCAGTAGTTTCATATGTAAGCCAAATAATTTTTAATAACTAGAACTGTTATGAAGATAGATTTTTTTTCCCAAGAAAAAATGTGAGACTTTTTCAGAAGAAAATAGAAATATGTATGTAGGGTTAAGCCCAGCCTCAGGGGGCGTGTTCGCCTCAGGCTAATGTTTACCTATAAATCTGCTGGGCCTGAGCCCAGCCGCCCCTTCTGCTTTCCTGGTCTCTGCAGAACGGTGGTTCTGTAAGTCTATTTCCCCATTAAAGCTGTATATATTTTTACAATCTGTCTGCATTCATTTACGCCGTTACATATGTAAAAATGTATTACACGTTACAGGGATTAGCAAGGTGGCCTCTTATTCTAATATTTTTCATATAAGGGGGGAATCAATCTCTAGGCCTCTATTCTGTCCGGATGCAAGAGTTGGAAAATTTATATCCCAAATATTCTCTTAAATACATAAATATTTTAAAGGTTAGAATGAAAACCACTGAAAAGTCACTTGAGAGAAAATCCTGATCAAAACAGTGGAACCAGAAGCAAAGTATAATACACTGCAGACTGTTTTATTCTTGCCGCATACACCTGTATCTATATTAAAACTCCACTGGACAGATCACCATGCAGAGGTCCCACCATCAAGGACGCTGTTAGCCTGTGGGAGTTTCTAGAATCCACAGAGTAGCAGTTATCTCATAGTGTGAGTTAACATGTGGATATCATCCATCACAGCTTTTGCTAACCTTCCAATTTTCTTGTTTGAGTTATACTTCTCTTTGTTATTCTTCATTATAGATTGCTAAGCTTGTTTGGAGGGGGCTCAAAAATGTTTCTCTGTCTTAAGAAATCAAGTGTGTAGCTTGGTCTTTTTGTGGGGCCCCTGGCATTGAGATCAGGATTTGTCCCTGGCACATGAACTGGCTTTTTGGAGTCTATTCCCTATGGAGGGATACCATGCTCAGCCTTGATACTAGGGGGAGGGGCTAGGCTTTGTTGACTCCCTAAGGAACTCATTACCCTCTCTGAGGAGTAACTGGGAAGGGGGAGGGGGAAGCAGGAAGAGAGGAGAAAGGGGGAACTGTGGTTGGCATGAAAAAAATGAACTAAAATTTTTTTTAAAAAAATTTTAAAAAAAGCCACAATTTTGATTTTTGTTTTTGAACAGAAAAACAGACACCTTCCTACCTTCACAGTGATCCCTGAAGGGGGACTGGAACACAGACTTCATTAGACTTTATTGATCTCACTAAATAAAGGGTTTTGCATGGATTGATCAGCTCAGAGTAAACCCAGAACTGTTTGCAAACCCGTGCTTGGTGTGCAGCTCAGATCACGGACAGAGGAAGAACAGAAGGCGCTTGTTCTCCGGCAGCCACAGATACAGCAAGCAGTACATTAACACGATTAAGATAATAGACAGCATTCAGTCAGCATGCAGGGAGGGGAACAAAACCCTAGTTAGAAGCAAAGCTCTCCCACTTTTAAAAATGATACAGTAATAAGTTCAAGGGAAAATGACTTTCAAAAGAAGAATATTTTCTCTGCACATTTCAAAACAAAATGACAATTTTATCTCCTCCAAGTTGCTCCTTTGAACCCCAAAATATATCTGTAGAGACATTTAAAAACCTTCCCTGCGGCAGATCCTTCCCACTCTCCTGTCAGCTGATGCTGCCAGGAAGGGGTAAACAGGAGATTAATTTGAAGGTTCATTTTCTACATCTGCTCACTTTCATTTCCATTGGAAATGACATAGTTTTCTTCAGTCAAACTCAATGTTCATTCAAAAGAAACCTCTGGATGCTCTAAATCGACTGATTATCACATACATGCACATAGATGCACACATATAGAAAAACGAAAAAGCAGAAAGAAAGAAAGAAAGAAAGAAAGAAAGAAAGAAAGAAAGAA
>NW_004949182.1:800182-803177 GCF_000317375.1 Microtus ochrogaster
GAATTATGTCAAAGCTTACAGGTACTTAATATCTACCGCAAATTGAGAGTCACACCCATTGTCTGAGTTTTCAGAATGCAGACCAACCATGTTTTCCAAATTTTGTGAGTGTTCATCTTACACTATCAAAGAATTTTAAATCTAAAACAAACTAGAAAGATTACATGTCTCTCTAAATATTAGTCAAGGGAAAATTTCCCAAAAGCCTTCCATCTCGGCTTCCACACTCGGGTTTAGTCCTCTGCTCTACTGTACTCTGCCTTTATAGTATTGGGATTTTTAAAAGAGAAGGCAATCATTTCACATTAAATCACCACATTAATCTCTCTAATATTTCTTAATTCTTTACAATCTGAAAAATAAATAAATAAATAAATAAATAAATAAATAAATAAATAAATAAAGGATTTGTTTCCAATTCAGAAGAGAAAATCTGGAGTGCAGGGAATATCTTTCAACTTGAGTAGGATCCACAAAATAGCTGGGCCACTAACCAACTGAAAAATACAGCATCCTCAGTAAGCATGGTATGTTTCAGCTTCCCAATCACAAGAACATGATTCTCCTTCGCCTGGTCAGTTCATTTGAATAATGAAATGTGATTCAAAATCTACACTGAGCAAAAAATCTGGGGGTTGGGGAGAGGGTTTACTGAGTAAGGAGTTCAGATCCTCAGTACCAACAGAGAAGCCAAGGGTGGGGGAGGGTTAGAGGCTCTCTTTTAATCCTAGCACTCAGGTGGCAGAGACAGGGGAATTCTCAAGGGCAAGTGCTAGACTGGTTGAATGGAGAATAATAGACCAAGAGACCCTTTAAGAAGGGGAAAGCAGTCTGAGAAGAAACAACCTCTGGCTACCATACACATTTGCACAAACACAAACACAAAAGTATGTGTACACATATGAACATATACACAAATATTAAATACACATACACACTCACAAATGAATCATTTATGAAATTTTCTAGGATTTCAACTCTTAATGTTTTTACATCCACTTTATTAGAACAAAGTATCATTCATATGCCAAGGATTTGTCTTCTAAGGTGGGAAAGGGAAAATCTCACTCACCAATTTATCTGGCAACCTACAATGTCTGGATGTCTGAGAGAACTCTGAGTGTCTTCTCTGAAGTTCACAGAGCCAGAAACCTAGTATGTTACTGCACAATCGCTGATGACTTAGCCAAAATTTCCAAAGTGAGCAGGATAAACAGAGCAACAGAGCTGACCAATAGGACACTGAGTGTAAGAACTAATGTGAGCCTTCTGTGACTGCAGAGAAGATGGAGGAAGGAAAGAAGGGAACATCCAAAAGATACCTTTGAAGGTCCACTTCTGAAACAGGGGCCAGAATTCAAAGGACATAAATATATAAGTAAGGACAAACTAAATCTGAAATTTCATTTTTACAGAAATGGGTTCATCTACCTTGTCTTCCAAATAGTCATATAAACATGCAAATATGCAAGAAGTCTAAGTAAACTTTGGGAAATGTTTTATGTTTAACAATTATGGAAGGAAAACATGGAGGTCATCATAACGAAATTTTTTTTTAATCATTTACTATGGACTAAGTTTGTTCGAAGTGCTTCATACAGGTTCACTGATGTGATCACCTGAACAAGCACGTAAGATCTATCTCAAGTGTTAAGACCAGTGGAAAGGATTAGCTCTCAATTACTAAGCATGACCCACTGACTGTAGCTCATGCCTTATTTAAAAAAATGTATATTATGCTGTTTACCTTCAAAGGAGTAGTTTGGGATCTAGAAAACATGCCAAGTTTATCTTTCATTTTCCATAATTTTTGTATTGAAAATACTACAAAAGTTAAAAAAATTTCATAAGAATTTTTCTCAAGGATAGTATTTATAGAAAAAAATAGGAGGGCATTATCTAGTGTTTTGACCTGCTCAGCCTGACTGGACAGTGGTTCACATTTGAAGAAAAACAGGCAAGTATTTAGTAAAATAAGACTGTTAGACGGTCATAAATGCTTAGTCTATACCATATATTAACACATATGTGCTTTAAAACTTTTCAAATATATTTTAAAAATTGATATCATCCTGAGAAAAGCATGTACATGAAACGACATTTAAGTATACTAATGGGCAATGTTAATACATCTAAAAAATGATTGTTCTAACCATATCATATATACCCTACACTAAGGAAAATGATTCACAATCTTGGAAAACATGGGAACTCCCATTGACTAGCTGGGTGTTTGTATAAGCCCTGGCTTTTCTTGTTTTGCTTAGTGAATCCTTTAAAACACACATCACACCAATACAATGATACCGACTGGCTGTGTTCTTGTATGTTGGGGTTCTGTGGCTGTACTAGGTGAGAGTGTGGCATGTGTCTAGGTATTTGCCTGACTTATATAGTTAATAGTTCTCTAAACTCTTATCAAACATCTTTGCAAGCTTCATAATTTGGGGCAAATCGCTCTCGTTTTCTAATGTCTTAAGCATAGAGAGTCAATGAGTAGTGAGTGCATACTATTTGTTAAAAACACTTGTTGAGAGAGCTGTACAAGGTTCAGAAGACAGAGAGGAAACACAAGGAAGATTTCTAGAATGATTGGGGAAGGCAACTTCCTAGAAGTGATAGACGGAAGAGATAGCAACTGAGCTCAAGACAAAGAGCAGTGGAGGGACCCTAATATATGTGTGAGTCCTTCTAGCCAACCTGGTCACATGCACCCCATCAGTGAGGATCCCATGTGATGAGCCTACACTATCCTTGGATGTCCGTATCCAAATATGTGTAAGTCTGGTTAGGGTGGCTAGACTTTCATTGAGGCCACATAAGTGGGGTCCTTAAGTAAGAGAAAGACATCAAATCTGCTTCGTGAGAAGAATTTTTTTTTTTTCGTTTTTTTTTTTTGTTTGTTTTTCGAGACAGGGTTTCTCTGTGGCTTTGGAGCCTGTCCCGGAACTAGCTCTGTAGACCAGGCTGGTCTCGAACTCACAGAGATCCGCCT
>NW_004949182.1:803277-819780 GCF_000317375.1 Microtus ochrogaster
CCTCTGCCTCCCGAGTGCTGGGATTAAAGGCGTGCGCCACCACCGCCTGGCTCGTGAGAAGAATTTAAACAGTAGGATGGAGGGTAGCTTGAAGAATTTACACACACAAACATACTTTTTAAGATAAGCATTGTAGCAATAATAAAAATCTTCTTTTGTAACAGACAGGGAAAATAAGTCATGTCATACTCACTAACGTGATGTAGAAAAACCAACACTAAGATCTACAGAGCTTTCCTCCTAAGCTCCCAAAGGAACAGCTGTGCTTTTCATCAGTGGAGCCGACCTACAAGTGCCTCAGAAATTTAAACTCCTATAAGAAGAGCCTACTCCAAACTTACAAGATTCCCGCTAACTAATAAGAGCCAACTCCAGTCTGGGAGCCATACTGACAGGATGTTCTCTCATTTGAGGTAGCATCTTGATGCCCTGAGGCGAAGGGAAAAGACTTTATAGTGAGAGAGGGTCAAACCCAATTACCTACTTAAAGTCATCTTGAAGAATTTGTTTAACAATATTAAAATAACAAAGATGAACCTCTAGTTCCTAAACACCAAAGCTGATGGTGACTTGAGCCATGTTTAAAAAGGGAAATGGGAGGCGGTGGCAGGGAGGAGGCAGAAATCCTCAATAAATAAATAAATTAAAAAAAAAAAAGCAAACATATGACTAGCAGCTAGATCTAGAAACGGTAGATGCATTGTGTTGGAAGGCAGAGATGCCTTGACATATACACAAGTCCTCTGAGACTCCTTCAGTACAATAAAATTCGAAAACTCCTTTATCGATGAACATAAATGTGTGCAGTTTCTCTTTCCACTGGCTATAAACAACCACGATCCTACAAATCTACAAAGTGTGTGATTAGCCCATTGTGAAGCCATTTACACACAGGCATCAGGGGATTAGCTAATGCCAGCCAAGGCCAATGTTCCACAAATACTTTGCCAAACTAAGCTATCAAATATTAACTTGCAATCATCAAAGAATGCTGAGGGACAAAGATTTGAGGTAACAGATAAAAGGATAAAGGAATAATCAATGACAGACTGGCTGCCATCCTAGGATACCACCAACTTGCTCAGGCCGGAGGCCCAGAAAATCAGCAGAGTGAATACTATTCAAGGTCAGCACACCACAACACTTTAAATGTCATCCATGGCAGTTCAACTGATATATATATATTGCAATTTTTAAATATATATATATTTTATGCTACTCTGTAAAAGGCTTATCATGACAGTTTTACATATTTTTAAATTGTGATATTCTGATAATCATTAAACTTTTAACCATTAATTTGAAGTTATATGATTTCAATCATACATTTGATTTTCCTACAATTAAATGCGGAAGAAAAGCAAATACAGATCACACCAGGATATGTCATTAGGATGTGAAAAACTTATAACCAAATTTTGTGGGTTTTTTGTCCCCTGTGGCAGAGTTTCTCTGTGTAACAGCTCTAGCTGTTCTGGAACTATCTCTTGTAGACCAGGCTGGCCTTGAACTCACAGAGACCTGCCTGCCTCTGCCTCCCAAGTGCTGGGATTAAAGGCGTGCACCACCACTGTCTATCCCCAAGTCTTGTATTTTTATCACTTATATAAATTGTTAGTAAGCATTAACAACTATGTGGGAAATATAATGTACCTGCAGTGCCCAGTGTTTATTTCTCACAGTGTGAAATGCATGCCTACCCCCAAAAGAAGCTTAGCTGTTTGGTTATAATGTTGAAAGTTTTACTCAACTTCAAAGAATTAGAAAGCTCAGTGAAGTCCACATTTGGAATTAGCCGCAGAATCAGTCTGGCAGAAGAACAGGAAACACATCATGGTAAACTCGGCTGTGCTTTCAACAAGCACATGGTTTATTCCACTCTGACTGTGGTGCAGTACAGAAGCCAATTTGAATATGAGTTTTGTTTAGATTCAAAAATCAACTTGGAAAATTATTTTAGATGCAAACAATGGCAAGCTACACCCCTAATATCCAATGACATTAGACCTTCATCTACAGTTTTATATCCATATAAAACTGGACTACTCAAAAAGAGTCAAGCACCTTTGTTTAGGTAACCCTTGTCCTGTACTCTGCAAACAGACTCAAGAATGACCTCTATGACGCTGCTGGTTAGTAGCAGCCTGGGTGAAAATCATTATTTGCATTCCACAACAGCATTGAGATAAAAATAAAAGCCCAAGTTCTGCCAAAGCTGAGTTACTTTTCTCTACAACATTTTAATACCATCAGCTAAACATTCGTAAGTCATAGCTGTAATATTTTCAAGCTTGTAAATAAAACACACAACTTGTATATAAAAGTCTTCCTACTGCAAACAATTATATTTTAATTGTCATAACTCTCCAAAAATATTTAAAGGAAGTCTGGCTTGGTATACAGTTAGTACATGGAATAAAACTAATATTAAAATTGTGTTTTACTTAAGGAAACTCCAGCTTAAATTATTTTCAAGTTTGTGAGTTGGAAAATAGAAACTAATATTATAAGACCTGAGCTGTATGTACCTTAGCCATCATAAGTGATTTTAGGGGATCCAGAGCAACCCCAAAGTTATGCTAAACAACAAATCAGATTTGCTAAATTAATTACAGGTCTTTTGGCTTTAGTTTTCTTTAATAAAACAGTTGGTTGCAGTGTGCCTACCTCTCAGATGATGTAAGGCAGTAGGGTACCAGTTCATGGTGTGTCTACCTCTCAGGTGTTGTAAGGCACCCGGGTGCCAGTCTACACAAAACATCCCGGTATCCAGTCAACAACCACGCTACTTCATAAGGGGTAGAGAAATCTATATCCTGCCAAGGCTTAAAAGCAGAGCGGAGACTGAAAGGGTCGCTGCCCCTCCTGTCTACAAGAGAAAAACACCCCACGCCATAAGCATTAACGTGTGTGTAGGATCTTCAGCCATTCACATTAAACACATGAAGACCCCAAGCCACAAACAATCCCACATTCCAATGAGTTAGCTGCTTTTAAAAGATTGAGTTAATTAAAAATTTATAATCAGACACGTAGAAATTTGTGTTTACACACCCCTCTGCTCACCCGAGTCCTGACTTTTAGAGACAGTTCTTCATACCATTTCCCCAGCTGGCCAGATGTGCAAAGAATACTGAGAAAGCAGATGCTATTCAAGGCCGAAAAATGCCTTATAACTTGGTGACCAAATAAACTCTTCTCAAAGCCCAAATGAGTATTCTATGCTAAAACCTTTAAGAGAGGCAAGTTTTTCTGGCAATTTTTTTTTTAACTTAAGGAGAAATAATATATTCTCCTAGGAAAAAGGATATTTTTCCTGGGCAGTGAGTTTGCTGTCAGGCCTCAGGAGTGATGCCCCCCATCTGCACACTGTTGTTGTTTAAGGACAGTTGCCTCTGGACCACCTGAGCCAGCGCCAGGGACCCTTGATAGCATCCTCCACATGGCACCTCCCTCACTGCTGTGTAGAGCTTATATTGAGATGTGACCTAGAAAAAGGCCTGGAATTTTATCCTTTATACTCAATCTTATAATACATTTTACAGCAAAACCAACATATTTTGGAAGATACATGGGGTAAAAAAACTATTTGAAAAGGGTAAAAAAACAAAGGTCCTGGCAGGCAAGAAACCGTTCCTAAGGCATCTTTGTGACCTAAAAAGAGAGTCTCCACAGCTCCATTCAAATCCCCTTTTCTTATAGCCCTTCTTCCCACTTATAAACTAGCACCCTGCTACTCTCTTCTGTCTTTCTTAATTTCTAAGTTCTCCATATTAAAAAATACTTAACAGTAGTGTCTAGGCCACTTTATGACCTAAAAAGAGTCTCTACAGCTCCATTCAAATCCCCTTTACCCATAGCCCTTCTTCTCACTTACAAACTAGCACCCTGCTTCTCTCTTTTGTCTTTCTAAATTGCTAAGTTCTTCATATTAAAAACTACTTAACACTAGTGTCTAGAATAACTAACTGTTTGATGTAATTGTCAGCTTCTCAGTAAATCCCCCACATATATTTATAATTGCTTATTCTATAACACCAAGAAGCCAAGGTTGTCTGGTCATGGTGATAGATGTGGAAGTACTGACCAAGAGAGTGGCACAGTCTCTATCTGAGACAGCTGGCCCTGAGCAGTAGAGAACAGCAATTTAGTCTCCTGACCACAGCAACTTTATATATTCCTACCATAAGACTTTCCTTTTCCAGCTGCATCTCATGCAAGCCTCCAATTCCCCTGAAGGCTCAACGCCTGTGCTCACACCCTCCTTGAGACCTTCTGGGGGACCTGCATCAGTTAGAATGCAACTCGCTACATGGGACAGAAAGCTCATCTCACGCTGCCTTACACAATCAATGGAGCTTATCAGCTAACACGACTCGAGGCCCGGGGGTAGAAAGAGCTCCTGGATCATATTAGTGCAGCAGTTCAGTAATTTCGCTTAGGGACAGATTTCTTTCCACTCTGCTAGAAATTGTATGGCTGATGAGGACTCCTGAGATCAGAGACTCTGATGCCCAAGCAGAGATGGACTTAGCGCCTCCTTCTTCTTCTTCTTCTTTTTTTTTTTTTTTTTTTGAGACAGAGTTTCTCTGTAGCTTTGGTGCCTGTCCCGGAACTAGCTCTTGTAGACCAGGCTGGCCTTGAACTCACAGAGATCCCCCTCCTGAGTGCTGGGATTAAAGGCCTGCGCCACCACCGCCAGGCGACTTAGCGCCTCCTTAAGGACCAGAACATAGCTTCTCAAACACTTGCTCGAGGAAAAACTCTCTAAGGTGCACTGTCCTCTGCAAAAACCCACAGAGGACTCTAACCTCCGCCCAAGGCAAATCCTTCCTTACTCAGTTATTCAATATTTTCAGGAGTTGGTCTATGTTTTGGGAAAGTCTTTCACAACAATGACAACCAAACGCAACTTGTGGGGAAGAGCTGTAGCGATGGCTGTCTTGTGCTCTGGAGAGGACCTGAGCTCTGCTCCCAGCACCCACACAGGACAGTTCACCACCACCTGTAATTCCAGCTCTATTCTGGCCTCTGGGAAAACCTTTACACACATGGCACATACGTGCATAGACATAAGTGTCAAAAGTAAACAAAAAAAAACAGTCTGAACTCACAGATACACTATTTATCTTCTGAAACTGCTCTTCTTCAGAGGTCACCTCCAGTCTTCTCTGAAACATTTATTTTATCCTACTGGACCCTTCACTTGTTCAAGGAGTCTTCATAGGCACAGTACATCAGTAGGAGTATAGGCACTAGAGATCTGGGATCAAATCCTGACACCTTGATTCCTGAACACTCACTCTGTCTGAATGTCCTTATTACATTAGCACTTTTTTCAGAGGCACATTAAAAGTTAAAGAGCAATAAATCATGGGAATTTGGACCTTGTAAATTACTGATGAATAAGATATTATTATATTATATTATATGTGAAATCTCTTGCCTGATAGCCTTGCATACTTCGTTGCTTTCTACTGCTCTCCTAGGCTATAAGTTTAATATGTTGTGGCAAACAAGTGATTTTTATCTGTATCTATGATGAGTTGTCTGTTGTCCTCTATGTACTGAACAGTGAGGGCCATATGTGTCTTTCTTTACCCTCCATAGAAATGAATTTAAGCTCCTTAAGTAAAGATGGGGAGATGGCCGGTGATGTGAGTTACTTGGCCTTTTCCATGACCTTAACCCTAAGAAGAAACAGGACTAAATAAAATAAAATAAAATAATAAAACCCGCCAGTGAGTTGCAGCCATCAGTGACAACCCCACAGAACCATGACGGCCCTCAGCACCGTCTCTAGGAAACCAGAGAAATCTCTCTGATCACCAGGCAACGGCATGGGTAAGGGACTTTGCCCCTTACTTACCAAAAATGGATTTGAAAACCTAAGGGAGTGTGTACTGGGTGAGAAACAAGCAAGGACAAGGTTCCCAAAATGCCCTCTCAGAAGCACTCTGGAGACTCAGCATTGTATGGAAGCACACGCAGCCTGGTCTGCCAGACTTGCGGAGCTCAGGAACTAAAGCATGAAACATGACATCGTTCCGGAAATGTGAGGTGCTGTGAAGCTGGAACACACTTACATGAAGTGTTCTGAATGTCAAAGGCAAGGTGGTCCCTACAAACTTTTACACAGAATTGCAGACATGTCCACATGTGACCACAGAAGCCAATCTACCAACAAGGACCACCTTTGAAGCTGTTTCCTTATGTGATTGCTTGGAAAATACCGCTATAATATTATTAAGATGAGGCAGTATTTAGGATGTTTAAATAGAAAACTACTATAATCGAGAGACTAGGGCACTACAGTTAGTTGAGAAATCATGGTATCTATCAAGCAGTAAATGATTATGAAGACCAAGCTGGGACTTTTTCAGTTGAGTAGCAATTATCTCACGAAGGACCATTTCCTACAATGTAAATGCAGCAAGATTGCTTCAGTGAATTTATTATCTCTTACACTGAATGAATGGCAAGTCAACAAAAGATGCCAGGGCAGATGTAAGTGACTGAACTGATGGAATAATTACGTACATAAATAATTTGAAAATCAGAAGGATTTAATTTTACAAAGGAATTAAGATGACAAATACTAGGCTCTGTGGAGACCTAGATATTTCATTAAGGCACCCCATTATTTTGACCTTTAATATCATATAGAAAAGCATTTCATGTAAATGGTCATCAAAATTATTAGTGCTTTCCTTGCTAACATAATGCATCAGTCTTGTCTGGGAAATTGTCATTTTCCAAGCAATTTCTTCATATAAAAAAAAAATTTGTTGAACGAATCTACTTAGCAGAAATCTTTCCTAGGCCCTGAGAAAGCCACTTCATCTGCATCCCTTTCTTAAATACATAATTCATGCTAAATTTGAAACTGATTCATTTTGAGGTTGGGTTTGAAATTAGAGACAGAACGATAAGCAATAGATCCTGGTGTGTAGGCTCTGAGAATATAATGTGGCACGGTGATAAAGCCAAGTGCTGAGGAGAGAGAACCTCAGGAAGACCAGCTGGTGGCCAGCTCAGGGTTAAAGGCAGAGTGGTCAGCTAGGTGCTGCTTCCCTGCCAGGAGTGCCCTTGCTCAGACTACATCTGCAGGTAAGCAAAGCAGCCGGCATGGAGGGAGGTTCAGTGGGGCTGGAGAGATGGCTCTGGGGTTAAGAGTACTCGCCCTTTCACAGGATCTGAACTGGTACCCAACACCTCCATCAGGAGACTCACAGTTACCCAACTCCAGCTCCAGGGAATCCCACACACTCAAGAGAGGGCAGGGGAGGGGCCATGCAGGGTCTATAAACATACATTTCAAAAGTGGCTCCACACTCAACTTCACTCTCAATTCAACACAGAGCGTGGATGCTAAATTAATGGTAATCTAATTTTGGAAGCTACCTAAAATTCACCCCTCCATACATACACACAATAACACAGTCCAGCATTCATAAAATGAACCTTGTGACTTAAAGAAGGAGCCACAACACAGAACGCCATGAATGACTTTTTCCTTCCAAGTGAGGAACTGTTACCAGTGTTACCTGTAAAGACTTTTCTTTCTCTCTATTTTTTTTTTTTGGAAAAGAAAGCTTCAGGACAGAGAGAAGACTTTGTCATTAAAAGACCAGGGTCCCAGAATAAGAGACAGAGAGCACAAGAGGGCCTAGCATGAACACACATATCAAATTGGCTTGGAGGGGAGAATCTGGGAGTAGTTGGAGAAGAAAAAAATTGTCAAAATATATTATATATGGAAAAAGTTCGGAGGCTGGAGAGGTAGCTGAGAGTAAAATCGCTGGCTGAACATCAAAAGGCCCAGGGTTCAATTCCCAGAACCTACAAAGAGCTTATAACTGCCTGTAATTTCAGATGGAGGGGATCTGATGCCTCTTCTGCTACACATGATCCTGCATGCATGAGGGCATGGAAGCTCGTACAACCAAACACAAATGCACATAAAAATAAATAATTCATTAAAAGCTGGGAAATCTTCAAAAAACTTAGTAATAAAAAGTTAATAAAAAACTTAGTAAAAAAAAGTAAATAAATGAGCATTTCCACTGATGGTACAGAGAAGACAAATTCCAAAAGGCCATGGGGTGATGGAGGAAGTTCATTGGTCAAATAAAGAAACTGCCTTGGCCCTGGTAGGTAAAAATTTAGATAGGCAGAGTAAACAGAACAGAATGCTGGGAGGAAGAGGAAGTGAGCTCAGACGTCATGCAGCTCTCTCCAGGGCAGACACAATGCAGCCAGCCACCAGGTCAGAAATGCTGAATCTTCCTGGTAAGCGCACCGTGGGGTGCTACACACATTAACAGAAATGGACTAATCAAGATGTGAACTAATGGGCCAGGCATTGTTTAAAAGAATACAGTGTATGTGTAATTATTTCAGGTAAAGCTAGCCATGCAGGCTGCCAGGAGCCGGGCTGTGGGAAGAGGCCCACAGCTCCCACAACAATGGGGGAAAAGAAGTAAAAAATAAAGGTCAGATTCCTGTAAGCATCAGGTACTGATGATTTTAAAGAAAAGAAATGTGTATATATCAGCAAGCCCAATCAGGAATCCATCTTTGTTTCATATTCTGTCATTTCTGGGGACAAACATCTATTATAATATCAATGCATGTGCTTTTTAAAAAGTTGCATTACAAATATTCATTGGTATTGTGTTTTTATCCAAGTACACATTGTGTGTTGAACATATTCCCCTCTTGCCCCTGCTCCTGTTGGTCCCCCTTGCTCCTTCAGTTTGGTTTTTGATTAGAATTCCTTATCATATATGCATACAAGACTTTATGTATCTACAAAAAATCCTAAAGCCACAATTGTTTTGATAACATGTGTGATTCTTGAAAATGGTTCATTTTCTGTGTGTCAAAAAAAGTAAGAACGAAAAGAAAAATAAAAAAGAATTTGACATGGAGACCTGAAACAGTATGAACTGAGATGCCTTGACTATGCTGCTTCTGCCTGCATACTTTACTGTAGGTACACACTTTCTCTATTGCCTGACATTAAGAAATTCTATTTCAGGGAAGTCATGGGCCAACAATTGAAATATAGTCTTAGCAAGTGGCTTGCAGTTGCTGTAGGCTGAAATCCATCACCCTTTTCATGATCATTTCCTGATTTAGAGGGGAAGAGAGAACAGGAAAGCGTCATTTCTTCAAGTTGATTAAAGTCACCTAAAACATCTTTACTTTATTGTTTGCTCCTCTATTCAAATGGTCTTTTAGAAAATAATTGCAGACATCTTTTCCTATGGCCACTGAGCATCTGGCATGTCATGTGAATCTCCACATATTGGTGAAGCTAGGGTCTTTATTGAAAACAGTCCAACTTACAAGCATAACACTTGTATAAAATATAAATTTTACCAGTCAAGATGGAAAGCATCATGTTTGACAGTCACTGAGGGACTTGACTTAATTGCACCTCTGGCCAGATCCGAAACGATAATGCCACCATAAATAATTCCACTCCCATCTGGGGTTGCCCAGAAGAGGCGAACATGCAGCAAGGACAGGAGGAATGCCTTTGTCATATGTATAACGGCACATGTTACTGCTTCAGTTAAGGGGAACAACATCAGTTTCCCCTTCTAAAGAAGTGAGTGATCTAAACAACTGAAACAGCAGTGAGGAAACTGTCTGATATTCAGCCAGGACCTGGGAGACTGAAGGAGTCCAGGTAACCATGCACTGGATGCTGAGAAGCTGGAATCCAAGTTGCTCTAACAAGGATTTTGGGCCTTTTTTCAAGAACCTCTGCGTTCTTGAAAAAGAACTATTGTGTGTCAAATGTTCAAGAACACTCTTCTGAATGAAAAAAAAAATGATAAAAAGCAATGACCTCAGAACATAAGGGACCACACTAGCTCAGTGGTGGGGGTGGTGTAAAAATTTCAGAATATGATTCTATAAAACTTATGAGAAATCATTTTTTGAAAGAAGGTTCCAAAGATGGAGCAGACATCATTGGAATGATCTTCTCCCCACCTCAGAGGAGAGAGAGGTGGCAGTACTCTGGTACCATCCGTTAAGGATACTGGAATCCTGAAAATACTGCTCGCATCATGGAACACCACCAAGGTTTTATTTTTATCCTCTCTGCCATTTCTGTAGAGGAAACCTTCCAGATAAATCAGATGGCAGGAATGAGGACTTGCAACTGTCTGAGGCTCGGTAGGAAAAGGCCTTGCAGTGGGTTTAAAACACCTCCAGGGGTGGTGGCTATACAGACTTATGCGTTCCACCTCATCTCATTTCCCAAGTCAGGTCTATGCTGTCTGCACGGCTGACTATGGCTGTCTATTGTACCGTGATGTTCTCCTTCCCACTGGACTCGTTTTCTCATTTTAAAGACATGTAAGGACCTATTTAATAATTATCCCCCATACATAGCTACTTCCCCCTCTGTCTTCAACTCAAATTCTCCTTTCTTCTCATGGGAATTCAGCCTTTATGCCACTTCCCTCCTCTACCTGACTGTAGAACATAGAAGCAAGTAAAGCTTTTGATAGCTGTCTCTGAGAGTGCTCATCAAAGATATGAGCACCTCTACATCATGTATCGTAACGGAGGCGCCTCAGCCCTCCTTTCAGCAGACATATACTGTACACGAACACTCTGTCACTTTGAAACACTCTCTCATTCACCCTGGAAGTCATCGCTCCCTCCCAGTGCTTTTCCTTCCTCACTGGCCTCCTTACTATTGGACTCTTCAACTGTTTCTTTTCTTTGGTTTTCCCTTCCTCCATCAACTCCTTAATGGCTTGATCTGCGCCATGGCTTTCTGTGTGGCTTTCCCTGTGACAAGAGTATGGAACACGTTTCATTCTGCAGCCTTGGTTTCTCCACTGAGCCTTAGAATTCCATGTGAACGTCTCCCTGGCTTCTCAGATCAAGCCAATGCCTTGATCCTCCAACACAGTGAGTACTGACCTACTCAGAGCTCAGACCTTAAAGCCTCCCTCGACTCTTTTATCTATGATGGTAATGTGCTCAACCCATCATATCCCACTAGCCCTATAAGAAAATACACTCGGAAAAAAATGGCACAATAAAAAATAATAATAAAACAGAGGTTTGGTTGCATATTAAAGGTCTTTATACCATAAAACTATTAGATACACGGTGGCAAATCTTCCTTGTCTTTGATTCTGCATGGAATTCTTAGATACAGCACCAAAAAGTATAAAGAACAAAAACAAAGAAAGAGTAGGTATGCTGATTTACATGAAATCTGAAAATACAATCAGGTGAGTAGATATAATACCTATAGTCAAGAGCACAAGCATTGTCAGTTCCAGGCTGGGCTAGCTTTTATGTAAGAAACAAGTATACTTATCCCTATATAACAAGATCCCGTGTCTAAAACCCAAGGAAGGGCTAAAGATGTAAGTCCGCGGCAAAACACTTAACATATATATTCAAGGCTCTCAGTTCAATCACACACACACACACACACATACACACACACACACACACGCAACAAAATATCTATGTACTAAAGGACATGTTCCAGAAAGTCAGAAGACCACTACTGTGGTCTCAATGTTTGTGTCCCTCCACCCACCTCAAAATCCACATGCTGAAATCCTCACAGCCAATATGATGGCATCAGAAGCAGGCTCTGGAAATGTGATGAGGTCACAAGGACTCTGCATTATGATGTTGGACAGTGCTTTATAAAAAGTCCCTGTGATAATTATTCTTGGTTATCAATTTTACCACATCTGGAATTAAAGACTAGGCATACCAGTGAAGGATTTTTTCTTTAATTAAATCACTTAAAATGGGAAGACCCACTTCTATCTAGATCTCTGCAGTGGGAAGATCCACCTTTAGCCAGGCCACACTTTCTGCTGGCAGCCTATTATCAAGGATGTGGAGGAAGGAAGCTTGCTTTCTTTGCCTGCTTGCTCTCATTCTCGATAGCCACTCCATTCCTTCACTGGCATTAGAGCCTACTTCTTCAGGATACTGGGGTGTATACTGAAGACCAAGTGAGACATCCAGCCTCTTGGACTAAACAACTACTGAATTCTTGAACTTTCTGTTGGTAGACAGCCATTGTTCCTCTGGCTGAACCATAGCCTTCAAGCAAGCCATTTTAATTAATTCTCTCTCTCTCTCTCTCTCTCTCTCTCTCTGTGTGTGTGTGTGTGTGTGTGTGGTGTGTGTGTGTGTGCGCGCACGCGCGCGCACGTGTGCTTCATCCTATGAGTTCTACTTCTCTAGAGAGCCCTGACATAGAGAGCTCCCTGGCTGCTTCTGCCCCAGGGAGCCACAGTAGTACACATAAGGTCTCACATGAGAATGCAAACCATCTCCTGAAACCACATCTGCACAAACTCTAAACATGGATGTTTCAGTCTTCAGAAAAACGAGAAAGGAGACAGAGACAGAGACTCACATTGGAGCACCGGACAGAAATCTCAAGGTCCAAATCAGGAGCAGAAGGAGAGAGAGCACGAGAAAGAAATCTCTGTTGTTAACAACAACTATCCAGTCTATAAGATTTTATTATAGTATCATGACATCAAAAAGACTAAGGCAGCAGGATACAAGAGATGTCTACAGACCACATATCTAACAAAGGCTTGCCCCCCCCTCTCTCTCTCCCTCTCCCTTTCCCTCTCCCTCTCTCTCTTCTCCTCCCCCCTCTCAAAACTCAAAAACAAAGACAAAGAGCTAAATTTCTAAAAGTGAACCAAGGACTTGAATAGGTATTTATTCAAAATTAAATAAAAATGAAACATTCAAAAGTATGTCCAACAGCATTAATCATCATAAAAATGCAAATCAAAACTCTAATGAGGTGCATCTTCATATCCACCAGGATAGTTACAATAAAAAATAAATGTAAAATACCAAGTGTTGGTCTGGGAGAATACTGCTTCTGTAGAAAGCATTTCATAGGTCTGCAAGTGGTGTGGGAAGTCCTTCTGTATATGTGCCGCTTGTATTGGTTAATAAATAAAGATGCTTTGGCCTATGACAGGGCAGAATAGGGTAAGGTGGGAATTCCAAGCAGACAGAGAAAAGAAGGCAGAATCAAAGAGATGCCATGTAGCTGCCGAAGGAGTAACATGCTGGCACCGGTAAGCTACAGTCTAGTGGTGATACATAGATTAACAAAAAATGGATTAATTCAAGATATAAGAGCTAGCTAGAAATACATTAGAATCATTGTAATTACAGTATTGTAATTGATATAGTTTCTGTGTGATTATTCAGATCTGGGCGGCCAGGAAATGAACAAGCAGCCTCCACCACCAAGAAAGGATGTAAACATAGAAAGAGTATATAGCCTCTTCATTTCACTCTCAGGCATACATATGAAAAAACAAAACAAAACAAAACAAAAAAACATGTTTTCAAAAAGAATATATGTATTGCCTATGCATGTTCATACCAGCAGTATTCTCAGTGGCCCATGAGTGAAAATCTCTATTTTGTCTCTCAATGGGTGAGTCATTAACGGAATGGAAGAATGGATTTTGGTATATGTGTGTATATAACTTATGTGCCTCTGGATGGGTGAATGGGCCCGGACAGTGCATCCCATTCACCTACCCCAAGGAATGCGGTTCTGATGGCACAAATTGGAGCCTTGAAGGATTTCCAGATTTTATGCTGTGTGCAAGAAGTGACACAGAAGTTTGTGTGCGGGATGGTAGCTGAAAGGAGGGAGCATGTTTCTTGTGTAGAAGCCCTTGCTCAGACATGGTAGAAATGTTTGGAATGGAAAGAGCTGGTGTGCGCCACACTGAAGAGACTGAGAGCTATAACAGCAATCCCTTTAAAAGGGCTGATTTCACGTCATACCACTTTTACTTGCATATGCTTCCAGTAAAAGTCTAAGCACTGGTCTCGCCCTCCTTAGCATCACCGCGGACCCCTCCCCCCTCACTTAGGCTTCCATCTGGCCTCTCCTCCTGCCTTTTCTCAGTGTGACAGCCAGTATGATCCTGTTTTGAAGTCAGATCATGTCCTCCCTGTGCTGAAAGCCCTCCAAACCTCTTTACCTCTTCTTAGTCAACGCCAGAGTCCTTACACTGGTCTACAAAGCCTCACACAAAGTGGCCCGCTACTACACTGACCTCATTTCACCTCCGCTCAGTCAGGCATTCTCCTTCGGCCCTAACACCTACTCTTCACTATTTTTAACATTATTTTCCCCCAAGTACCTATGGCTGTTGAACCAATACAATACCATTTTTAAAATTAACTTTTCTCTTGGACTCTGAGCACCCTACCGAAACTACCATAGCACACATCCTCCATTTCCCTTATCGGCTGAATCTGTTTCATGATGCTTATTTCTCCAATACACATAGTCCCTGATAGATGCTGGCCATAAGGATGGACAGAAAAGTTTTCTTTGATCTTATGAGGGAAGATCTGTAAAATACTTGGGACGCTGGTCGTTAGAGTTTGCACATGACAGGCAAACCATGCCTGGCTGTCTTTAACATGTGTCTCCTCTTATACATTGGTGACGGAGCCAACTTCAACTCCTTCAAATTTCTCAAGACCAGAAATACCTACAAAAGAAGCTAAACAGGAAGTGTACACCCAGACAGATGTGTCTTCCTCTGTGGCACTGTAATAAGAAAGCAGGGACAAAAATGCATCCACAGGGTTTGAAAAACTTCGAAATGAGAAATAATGTCTAAATGAATATAAACAAGACAAAAGTTACCAGTGTTTTGCTTATTACATGGGAATTGTGTTGTTTAAAGAAAAAGAAACTTCCCAGGGTCTGTAAACTGGCTCTGCAGGTCAAAATAACAACAAGGTAAGCCTGAGGACCTGGAAGCAGGAGAGTCAGCCAAAGGTTCAGGAAACAGCTAGTAAGGAGTACCCAGTGTGACAGGTAAGACAGACACTGCCTCTACGGTTGGAAAGCGAGACCCAACTCCAGCAAGATGTCCTCTGACCTCCAACCATGATCCCAGGATGTGACACCCTTCCCCAAAGTAAAAATGAATAACTTTAAACAAAGCCAGTGGTTTTAAAACTATCTTTCAAAAAATACCCTGACTTAAAAAAAAAAAAAAAACAAACCCTACTGCTCATGAGAGCAGGTTGAAAAATAACCACCCAAGGATAGACCCAGCTGCTTATCAACAGCACAGAGAACAATTCCTCTGATTTGTGCCATTTCCCATAATCCAGTGAACTGTAAAGGCCTACTTGGCTTTATCAACAAGAAGTTTATAAACCTATAGTTCAAATATTAAAAAAACATTTTACATATTAAATATGAACAAAATCTACCAAAATAATCATAACAGATTTTCATGAACAAGTCTCTGTTAAAATTCAGAGAGATACAACATACAAAGGCACTTCTATTATTGAAAAAATACTCTAGGAAGTGCTGGGGGTGATGGCTCAGTCAGCAAGAGTGCTTGCTACATAAGCATAGGGCCCAACTTTCGATTCCCAGAACTCTTATTAAAAGTTGGGCATAGTTCAGGGGAGTGGTGGTGCACGACTTTAATCCAAGCACTCAGAGACAAAGGCAGGTGGATGTCTGTGAGCTCGAGGCCAGCCTGGTCTATAGAACGATTGACAGGACAGTCAGGGCTGAACAGGCCTTGTCTCCAAAACAAACAAACAAAAACAAAACAACATCAACTGCAAAAAGAAAGTCGGGCCCTGGAACAAGCAATTGTAATAAGAGCAGGTAGAAACAGGTAGGATGCACTGGCCAGCCAGTCTAGCTCCAATCACCAGCCCCAGTTCACTGTGCTGCAAAGACCAACGTGGAAAGCAACTGAGGCAAATACCCAGGGATGGCCCCTATACACGTGTATACATGCACTCCTCCATATGAACCGCCCCCACAAGAACATGCGAACACACACAAACACACAAACAACACAGCATTTTAACCCTACTGTCCTTCTAAACTAATAAAAACGACTTCAGCCATCTTGTCTCCAGTTACCATCCCTCAGCCCCCCACGGTAATGCAGAACAGCCTCAATCAGCAAGCACACTAATCTAAATTAAATCCCAGGGAGTTGAACATAATCATCATGGGCTGCCCAGAGGTTGTGCATCAGAATGGATTACTGAAAATATTCATGGTAATTGCCAGTTGCTATTTATGTTAACCAGATCTGAGAAGTTGACTTGGCAAAACAGCATGAGGACAACCAATTCAAAACACACAAGGACATCTCTCTTGCCAACTACGCTGGAAACCAGGATCCTCTGCAACGTCAGGGGAGTTGCTGAGGCTGTGTCACATACTGGGAGCACAGGACAGAAATGCAGATGGCAATTATTTTATTTTCAAGAAATGTACTGCACAGAATCGTTTCTCCTTCTCCTAGATTAGTGACGGATAAGTTAAACATTAGCTTCCAAAGCCCTGCATTTTTCTGCTTGTAAGTAGGCATGTACAAATGATGAAGAGTAAAAATAAATAAAAGGTGCATATACGTGTGTGTGTGTGTGTGTGTGTGTGTGTGT
>NW_004949182.1:819880-830519 GCF_000317375.1 Microtus ochrogaster
GATATGCATATGAATGTGGCGATGGACATATGCACACGGGCTTGCCATTTTTACCAGACACCTATCACTCAGAAGCAGCCAGCCAGAGAGAACAAATAAATAAAAGGTGCATATACGTGTGTGTGTGTGTGTGTGTGTGTGTGTGTGTGTGTGTGTGTGTGTGTGTGTAAGATATGCTGTTTATGTAATGGCTCCCAAATCTTCCTAGTAGCATGTCAATCACTGTGCCAAGAGACAAAGTGGACCTTCTATAAGCTTTGCATAAGACATCTGGATATGTGGACTAAGACCTCCATCTCTGTGGAGGACTTTCCTTCTTTTTTTGTTTAATTATCAGCATCATCAGAACTGGGTTATGGAAAAAAATAGCACTGAGTTCTAATTCCAGGTCTGTAGCCGGCAAACTAAGGAGCTATGTAATCACGGGCAAGCCTGTAATCTCCCGGAGCTCTAATTTGCTTGTCTGGAAAATGAGAGAGTTGGTAATAAGTGCTTTGAAACTGGAATAGGAAAATGTAAGGTAAAAATGACTGCTTAAACATGACAGATCTGATCCTAATTCATGAAGGCAAACATATATCTCATAGGATGAAAAACTGCTTTTGACCAGAAAGAACTAATCTATAAAAAAAAAATTACAAAATTACACAGTGATGAAGATCTGAAAATGAAGTAACATATGTATAAGCTGAGAGAGAGAGAGAGAGAGAGAGAGAGAGAGAGAGAGAGAGAGAGAGAGAGAGAGAGAACTTTTTATCTTACAAAGAACATTTTTTACAGGGCTGAAGACATAGTTCAGTGGGCACACTGTGCTTGACACACAAGGGTGAGGACCTGAATTAGGATTTCAGCAAAGAGCCACAGAAGCATGTTTTGTATCTCCAGTGTTTCTGCAGAGTGACAGAAGGAGGAGGAAGAGGAGAAAGGTGAGCAGAATCCCTGGACACCCTAGCAGGACAGCTAACCCAACTCACGAGCAGTAACAACAGAAACACAAACTCAAGCGGGATAGAAGCAAGGACCAACACATGAAGTTATCCTCTGGCCTATACACACATAATGGGCAGGCACATACCACATACACACACACACACACACACACACACACACACACACAGACACACACTGAAAAAAAGAAAATTTCTACCAAACGCAAATCAGCAACAAACATCCACCTGTCAAACTCTATTTTTCCTTTGACCTAGAAATTCTGCTTTTGAACAAATTCCAGAAGACGTCCCTAAAGAAACAGCAACTTTCTCACGAATTTCCATAGCAGCACTATACACTAGAGAAGAAAATTGGAAACAACCTGTATGTTCAAAAATAGACACACGACTACGAAAAATCTGGTTTTGCTAACAAAACAGAACTGAGGCCCATATAACCATTTTAGAAATAATGGACTCTCTTCAGCGAGTCAGAGTATTCACATAATATAACACGAGAGGTTATATGTGCAAACCCTGGACATAAGTACCTCACTCTTAATGATTTTACAAAAATAAGACCATGAAATCTGCGAGAGATACTGGAGGGCCTAACTAGTTCTTAGGGTGTGTCATCTCATGAAATTCGTGATAAATGGAGAAAAATGAAAGGGAAGTTGGGGATAGGCTGTTCTCTAAGGACTGTCCAGACCACATGCGATGCTCCTCTATGACTTTCTAATGTCATCTTACATCTTTAATAAGAGCTTAATATTTTCTAAGTATCTTCATGAAGATTCCTACTCAACTGTCAAAAAGTGATTAGCAACCATGGTCCTAAACACCAAAAATTTCAACTCTTTCACAAGGCTTGGTATGCCATGCATCAGGCAAGTCACTGTCTTAGTTAAAAATGTTATCAATAAAAAATTAAAGGAAATAGCAAGATTTATATTTTACCTTTAAAATAGAGTGAAATACCGAATTAAAATGATTGGCTAGGATATGAAAACTGATTATAACTTTTGCAGGATTGAGAAAGGAATGTTTTGCAACAGAGGGAAAAACAGCAAAAATGAGAAAACATGATGAACTTCAGGGGTGGTAAATTGAACATTAACCTTCATATGGTAGGACACTCCAAGCAGTCAATGGCTTGGGAAAGAGCCAAAGACTGATATGTACAATTATTTCCTTAAACCCTACAGGCCACTAGCATACACCAGAAGAAACCCCCTCAATGGCTTAGCAATGCAGTTTGTATAAGGTGAAATGAACGACCGACCGCATATCCAAACTCATCCATAATTATGGCATGGCATTTTGCTTCCATGAATGGCATGGCTTCGAATTATTATTTTACTAGAGACTCCAAAGATATATAAAATATATATATATAAGATAAAAGCTTGCGATCATTAAAAGTCGGGCTTCTGACGGGAACATTATCTGGCGACACTGAGACTAATGCCCCTCAGAAGTTTGAGTGAATTTTCTTTTTTTCCAAAGTTACTTATTCCTCTAGGGGGCGTTTTAAACAGCATGTCTTGGTCTTTCATGTGCTGGTTTGTCCTTTAGCACAGTCTCAGAAGGATAAAGAAAACGGTAATAGTATGTCATGTGCAAAACTACATGCTATCATTTATTCTTCTCCCAAGATGGAGGGCTGGAGAGCAAAGCCAAAAATATTTTAAATCTTTCACAATTACAACTTCAAGAGAAATCACAAGTATAGGCTATATTAAAAAGATACGAGCAAAAAGCTAAGCTCCGTTTCTTTTGTTACCAGCATTACTGAAAACTAGAAAATAAGCTATCATTTTTAAAACTATTCAAAATGTCCAAGTAACTCATCTTAAGTCAAAGGTTTCTGGTGACAGACTATGTGCTTATTTGTAATCAACAAATTAAATCAGAAAAAGGTATTAGTTATTTTAAAAAGTGAATTACAAAACTACAGTAAAGATGCAAGCAATTACCGTAAGGTTTTTCTGCCAGGCTGAACTATTTCTTAGAATTATGTCAGTGTGTTTTCACACACTTACCAAATACTTCCGCACTCTGCAGGCTCTAGGTTACTATACAGTAATTTACAGATACAAAGACTATGGAAAGTTTACAGGTCTTCCAGATCCTCTCTCAGATAGAGTTGATGCACTGTGATTTGAACTAAGCCATCATCAAGCCAGCCATTTCCCACCAGAGAAGATAATGATTCTGTGTTGAGATAGACTAACTCCAAAAACACTCATTAAAAGAGCTCACGCATAATGAGGCAGGGGCAGGAGAATGCTTGAAACTGGAAATCAGCTTCAGAAAGACCACATAGGTGGAAGCACATCATAATTTCAATAGAAATGAAAATAAAATGCAAGTTGTACCAAAGAGCTTCCCTAGCTAAGAGGTCATTTACATTTCAAAGTCCTCTGCCTCCAGTATTCTTAGGTGTTGGAGCACTAGGGTTTGTAGGTGCTATGGAGACACTTCAATTAAGGCTATGTGGTAGAGCACGGTGCAAATTAATTAGTGGAGGTTAACAGATTTTCTAAATGCAGCTCTCTCACACAGCCTCAGAGATGTGCAAGATTTGCAGGAATTGAAATTTAAACATGATCAATTCTTGCTTTCATATTCCAATAACATACTGCATAATGATAAATGTGTTCATGATGATACTACAAGGCTACCAATCAAAATTTTGTTTCCCACTGGAATTAAAGGAAGGGGTTTTAAATTTTGCTTTAGATAGGTTATATTCTGATTTTGATCTAGCTTTGTTGGCATATGGGAAATGAGTCTATACTTCATATTCACGTATGCTCCACACAGACAAGCTCTCAAATAATTTCAATAAGCAGTGTCATAACAAAAACACAGATTTCATGATCCCACCTGAGAGTCTACGTGTTAAATTTGTTTACTATAATTTTGCCAGATATTAAAATTGAGCATGTTTTAGTCTGAGTTAATATTAATGAGTCCTTTTCTGAAATTCAAGAAAATAATTTTTGACCCTTAGAATCAGATGTCTGATGAATTTCATTCTTCAGACTAAGTAAAATATATGCAGGAGAAACATTTGTGTGAAGTTCCTTAGTACAAATTGAACAAGGAAGAAATTTGAGCATTTCACAAGGCCAAGAGCCTTCCAGCAATGCACATAAGAAATCCATGCAATAAAGTCCCTATAGTCTCACTATGGAGACTGAAAGAGCAGCACTTGTTAAGCCCGGATGTGAGTCTGAGGGCTTCCGAAGAGCACACTGGACACTGGACAGACAAGAAGTTTAAATACACTACCATTGAGAAGAGGCTGTCCTTCATGCACATCCTTCGGTAAGACTGCACTGTACACATCTTCAGGAAATCCAGTCTTGCATAATGTGATTTCACCAGAAGCCTCCACAGACGCCTGGAACACAAGAGAAAAATGCAGGCATGATTGCTGCCTCCTTCAGCGCAGAAACAGTCCACTTGGCATCCAGCCCCGTTTTTCCCAACTCTCTTGTACAAACAACCTCTGTTTCTGAAGGGTTACGATCAGAATGTAGAGGGCAAAGGGTTAATCCTTTTGATAATTGGAGTTGAAGAAACAAATCCCACTTGTCTCGTCCTGAAAAAATCTGCATAATACACATTCCAGGTTTTTCTAAGGACTGGCCATTTCCATTAAAATGGTCATTGTGAATGAAAAGCACCAAGCAGGCTTGGGAGTAGGAGTCAGCCAAATAGTCCCTGGGGCCACACATCACCCATAGTAACGAGGGGACTCATGGAAAAAGCATACATTCAAGTGTATACATAGTTTTATATTATATTCTCATCTAGTTCTTCATGAAGTTTATTTCAACATGCTTTGTTGATGGAAAAGTTATGATAAACTTACTGCAGAATAAACAGTACATGCTAAGTCAAACCAATCATATATATACATATATATCTTTTAATTCAAATGACGTGGTTTTATTATCAGGAAGCACAAGAGAGATTGTAGCTTAGCCTTAGGGGGGTAGATTCTGAGTGTCATCCTGACAGAAATGTAGCATAATCTGTGAGGACACTTAAAGAGGATCAGCTGAGTATAGGCCCTACCATTCCATGAGCTAGGCTCCCTCCAAAAGTAAAGAGGAGGAGCAGATAGGCCTTTCCCTCTCTCTGCTTCCTTTCAGCTGTGAAGCCCAGCTTCAGCCACAGATGACGCTCACATTACACCATGCCCCAGGCTTTGGAAAGCAGGAACCTACATGCTACTGCTTCCACCTAGCTGTTTCTGTTATGTATTTTAGTGATACAGACCAAAGTGAACCAATTCATGACAGGTTTCAAGTCGATTATACATGAGAAAAGAATGTATGCAACCAGGGACACAAAGGAACCAAAATCTTTACCCGAGATGAGTGTACAAACGGGCCTACAATTTGGCAAAGTCTGCTGAGGATAAGTATGGCTACCTCCTACACTGTAATCCATTCCCAGAGACGCTTGCTCCTGGGCGCCCTAGTAAATGTACGGAGAGATGCTCATGGAAGCATGGCTCATGTCTCGGGATCTATGTAGCCCTTTCATGTCCACCAACAGGGAAATGGAACAATGTGTTTTCCAAGACTGAAAAAGAGAAATATCCATCAACATTAAAACTGAGGAACTGGTCTACACGTAGTCCCATAGGCATCTTGTCAAGCACATGCAAAAATAGTTAGGACCTTAAAGTAATATACAATGTGGCAAGAGAATTTCAATTACAATTCAAGTTCAGGATGAGCATTAATTTGAGTAAGTCAAAAAACACATTTATGTGGTATTCCAGAAAAAACTGAAGACTAAGCGCCTGAGAGTATGAGTGACTCTTTAAGTAAACAAACAAACAAACAAACAAACAAAAGATGTGGCTACTGTTCCATTTTTACAAAAGTTAATCACAATGTCAATGCTACGAAAGTCAATGCTATGGACATATACAAGTAAATAGAAGAAGGATTTTGAAAGGGACAAGGCTGTGATAGCAGCCACCCCCAGGGAGGGCATGCATCAGGGATTTTTTTTCCAGGTGGCTTCATATATTCATGTGTGTGTGTGTGTGTGTGTGTGTGTGTGTGTGTGTGTGTGTGTAATACATATGGATATATATGTATAGATCCATAGTAACTCATTTCTTTTGTAAAGCAGGTGAATCAGCAAAGTAAGATGTGAAGACAGGTAGAGACATGTGGGTATACACTGAATTATTTCCAATATGTCCACCTGCTACCAATTTCATAATAAAAGATACATAATTCTGAACCAATTAAGGAGCAAGAAGAGAGATCTCCCATAGATGTGGAGTATGAGACACAGGAAGGTATTACGATGCTAGCTTCCTGAAGATCCAAGTTACAAGCACCCTCATACAGGAAGGCACTTGGTGAAAACAAGGGTTAGTTTATCAAAACGAATAAAGGGAACTCCCCAGTCTGACAGATGTGCTAGTAACCTGTGTCCCACTGCCATGTTAGGGACTGACTTCTTCACCCACAGCTTTCAAACATGGTGGAGCTGTCAGGACCGAGCTGGGAGGATGCAGACAGAAACAAACTGTGGAAGACATAGAGGAAAGAGCAGTCTTCTTCAGTCTGGACACTGGGAGGGTCAGTGTGCAGCTGCACTGAGAGGCTCTCCATGATCGGTGAAATCTACAGACTATGAACAAATGGGTGACTTGCTTCAGCAGAAGAACTGGCACCAATAATGCCTTGATCGAAACTTATAGGGAGGAGATCACAAAGATACTTCAAGACCATCATGAATAAGTGGATGTTGCCGTCGGATGGTTAGTCTCCTTTCCATCAAAACAAGAATTTCACTCTGATACACTTTACCTAGTCTCTCTCTCTGTACACCTTCCTCGGCTATGAAGGGTGCCTCACTGTCTAGAATAAAGGGCACCTTGCAAAAACCCTAACTGCTCATAATAAACACCTGTGGGAGCCCTGCATTACTGAGTTTTTTATGCTGCTTTTATGTTCAAGCAACTAATTAATTATTCTTCCCTAAGATAAAACTGGATCCAAGAAAAGCATGATGCTACTAATACAAGTTAATATTCCTATTAATATATTTATGCCAAATTGGACATGGTGGTACATGACAATAATTTCAGAACTTGGGAGGCAGAGGCAGGAAGATGAAGAGTTAAAGATCTGCTCAACTTCATAGCAAGTTCAAGGTCAGCATGGGCTATATAAATTTCTGTTTAAAAAAGTATATACAATATATAACTATATATATATAAACGTTCATTTTCTATAATTCTTTACCTATTCAAACTATCAAAATTAACATGTTAAACAAGCAGGCAAAATTCAAGTAAATATAATCTCCTAGAGAAATTTTGCCTTTTTTTATTTCAAGTTCTGAGTTAGTAAATCCCATTTAACTACATTCTCTTAGGCTCAGGCTGGGTCAAGTTCTAGGTTAGTAAATTTCCTGTTTAACTGCATTCTCCCAAGCTCAGACTGGGTCAAGTTCTATGTTAGTAAATCCCCAGTTTAACTATATACTCTCAGACTCGGGCTGGCTGTTATCAGCTTTGAGACTTGTGGGGACTCACTTGTTGGCAAGCAGGAACTGCCCTGGCAAGGCGAATCTACTTCTGAAGTCTCTTGCATTACCAATGGGAGCACGTGGGAGGTTCTCTGATATAAGCCATGACCCACATTTAAAGATGGAATGTCTGACATTCGTGTTTTTATCTCATTGAACATTCAATAACGTCTCATCACGTATTTTTGGTTGTCACAGTTTGGAGGGGATGCTGGTTTCTAGAGGGGGAAAAACTAAGGACGCTGCCAAACACAGTGTCACAACCAAGACAGGATTCACAATGGAGTATTTAACCAAATACCAAACAAACGAAAATATACAATCCACCAGAGTTTTATGTTACATGGTAAACCACGAGAACGGAGTGTCTCCCTACCCTTCACATTGCCATGTGTGAAGCCCATGATCTCATAAACATCCCTAAGTGACCACTCTCCCAGGTCCAAGATGAAATGCTGGAAATTAGATGCAGGGAAAGGAATTCTCGCTCCAGCTTTTTGTGCATGCCTGACAGGGGCTGTGAACTGCACACATTCTTGTGAACTGCACATGCATGAGCGGTGTCTGCGCGAGCAGGCTTTTCTCTATACAGGTCAAACAGCAGGCATTTAGGCTCTGCAGGATCTGCTGCAAGTCCTCCACTTTGCTGCTCAGACTCAAAAGCAGCTAGACACTTGGCAAATGAATAAACGACATGACATTAATTCCAATGAAACCTATCTGTGGACACAAGACATCGATTTTCGGCATAAGCACATGGAGAATCATTCTTGACCATAAAAAAAACACAGAACTATCAGTTACAGATCCTTGGGGTACTGTTAAGTTTTAGAAGGCCTTGGTATCTCACTTGACTCTCCATAAGCCTCTCTGGGGCGGGAAGAACATCAACATTTTACAGATGAGCAAATGAGTTCTCACAGGAAGTGGAATACCCAAGCCCACAATTCCACACACCGGAAAAGGCAGAATTCTAACTCTGCTGCTCTTCCAATTACGAAAAAAATCAATTAGACCCTTTGGAAAGCTTGTTCTGAGTGTTCAGTTGATACTGGAAACAGAATGAGATGCAGGCTTAGGAGCACAAAGCTTCAAGGAAGAAGTGAAGAAGTGCTGGGCCCCGGGGAATAGGAGGCTCCTGGGGCCCTGCGGTCTCCCCAAAAAGACCTGTAGTAGTAAAGCAGCAGGGCCTGGCAGGGAGGCTACAGCAGGAGCTCACTGTCTGAGCTGAAATGAGACAGCAAGGAACTGCACTTGCCTAGGGAATGACAATGAGCTCCCTGTCCTGAGGCCCCTGCAGTGTAGGGCAGGAAGTCAAGAGTTGAAGCTGCAGAGTTGCACAGACTCAAAACATAGATGGCTGGGAGCCTGGGGTTATCCTACCAGCTGGGCCAAGGAAGGGGGTGTTGGGGACCAGGAGTCCACCAGCAAACTATTTGATAGAGAATTTTCCAAATTGCTTCCTGGGAAATGGGGGTAGGTAGGGAAACACCTTAGCAAACAGACTTAAATTAGGCCTGGGCATCAAGAATGGGCAAATTTTATAAACATGCAGTGAATTAAAATCAACAGGGCTTAGTGAGAGCAGGGCCCTCAGGGGAGGGAGAGATGACTTTACTCCTGTTTCCAACTGATTGCCTTTGAACATGGCACCACAAACTGGAAAGACAATCACAAAATTATAATGTCAGGGAGAAAGGGCTAAAGACTCAGACAAAATGGGATGATAAATCTACCCATGGAAGCCGAAAAGGACTCCATAGCTCAAGTGACATTTAGGCCTTGACTTGAAAAATGATTAAAAATTTGCCAGGAGGAAGTGGAAAAGAACAACCCCAGGAAAAGATACAGGAGAACAAAACCCCCAGTGATTTGTGCTGAGCTTGTAGCCCACCACACCAACGTAAGCCCTGCTTCTCTTCCTAGTATCTCTGAGGCTGATTCTGGACCACCAGGAACAGTTTGTTTTTCCATTTAACACTCCAGATTTAGATCTCAAGGAATTAATCATTCCAGCTGGTTTCTACACACCCCCAGGTTTATACATCAAGAAATGATCAGGAGAATCTCCAACATCTCGATGAAGATGCTACTTAGGTGCTGGAGACAGACCATGCCAGATGTCCAGGTACCATTCTGCCTTGCTGACTCATGTATGCGTGAACACTGAATGTCTGAAGCACGGAATTTCAGTACACCAGACTCCCTGACTTCGTGACCCCACCAATTGCTAGAGCATGCAAACCCCCAAAACATCCTAGTTCCCCACATGAAGAATGAGAGTCCTAAAGACAGTACCCACTCACAGGGCAGGGGTGAGGATTAGCTGTTCGTCAGAGCAGAGCGGTATTAACTCTACCAGGTCTCTGACTCATGCTTTATCCCTTACACGGCCCAGCAGTTCCCAAGCTGGTTCAGCTTGGCACACCATCTGGCACCTTTGTCTAACTAAGTACAAATTCTTGTAACCCAAGACTCCGTACCACAGAACCTCAAAGAATGTGAGTGGGCATTGAACAAGTGGCTGGTTCCAGAATCATCTGACAACTCACTATCTTTTGGTTCTGGTCTTCAGGATTAATAACTTAGCAACAAGAAAGGGGAATAAAGAAACAATTATTTTATGTTCTTATTTATATTTCTTTTATTCTTATATTTCTTTTAAAATGTGTGTGTGTGTGTGTGTGTGTGTGCACTTGTATATGCATGTACTATGTCAATGCTTCTGAAAGACACAGAAAGACACTGAGTGTCTTGTACTATATCACTCTCCTTACTTGTTTGAAACACGGTCTCTCAATGAACCTGGATGGGGGCTGGCAGCCAAGAAATCCCATTCAGCCTCCTGTTTCTGGACCCAGCGGTTTTAGGGTTATACACATGAGGGCAGCCATATCAGATTTTTCACATGGGCGCTGGGAATTTGAACTCAGGTCCTCATCTTTTTAAAGCAAAATTTTTTATTCATTTAACTCTTCCTCCAGTCCTCTGCTCACAGTAATTTATTCCCAGCACTGTTCTGTTGCTGTGCAGAGACACCATGACAACGAGAACTCTTACAAACAAAAGCATTTAACTGGGACTGGCTTACAGTTTCAGAGGTTTAGTCCATTATCATCATGGTGGGGAGC